>NW_027517988.1:0-37758 GCF_048772815.1 Callospermophilus lateralis
TGCTAGCTTCTTGAAACTTGACACAATAAAGTAGTTCTACGTTCTATCTCTAAGGTTTGTTTCCTCTTGATGTAGCCTTAAGCAGAGACTGGCGAATAACACTTTCAATGAAAGGCGTTGTTAAGCTTCCAAAAAACTACCGTCTCCTGAAATCTCAACATATATTTTTTCATCCAATCTTCATGATTCTTTCAAGTATTGATCAGTACACCAATCAAACGTGGATGCCCAAGTTTTGTTCTTCTAGGTTGTAGCATTCGTTTGCAGGAACAGTTAGAAATTATAGGTTTCACTCTGTTTTCTCCTATATTGACAGATGCAGTTAGAACTCTAAATCAAACACGGTTTGTGCTAGCTTCTTGAAACTTGACACAATAAAGTAGTTCTACGTTCTATCTCTAAGGTTTGTTTCCTCTTGTATCCTAAAGCTGGGACTGGCGAATAACACTCATACTGAAAGAGGTTGCCAAACTTCCAACACACTAGAGTCTCCTGAAATCTCAACATATATTTTTTCATCCAATCTTCATGATACTTTCAAGTAATGATCAGTACACCAATCCCACTTGGATGCCCAAGTTTACTTCTCCTAGATTGAAGCATTCTTTTGGAGTAACAGTTTGAATATTTAGGTTTCACTCTGTTTGCTCCTATATTGACAAATATATTTCGAACTCTAAATCAAACACGGTTTGTGCTAGCTTCTTGAAACTTGTAACAGTAAAGTAGTTCTACATTCTATTTTTATTTTTTGTTTCCTCTGGATGTAGACCTAAGCAGAGACTGAAGAAAGACACATTCAATGAAAGGCGTTGTTAGGCTGCCAAAATACTACAGTCTCCTAAAATCTCAACATATTTTTTTTTCCGACCTTCATGATAATTTCATGTAATCAGCAGTACACCAATAAAACGTGGATGTTCAAGTTTCGTTCTAATAGGTTGAAGCATTCATTTGCAGTAACAGTTTGTATTTTTAGTTTTCACTCTGTTTTCTCCTATATTGACAGATGCAGTTCGAACTCTAAATCAAACATGGTTTGTGCTAGCTTCTTGAAACTTGACACAATAAAGTAGTTCTACGTTCTATCTCTAAGGTTTGTTTCCTCTTGATGTAGCCTTAAGCAGAGACTGGCGAATAACACTTTCAATGAAAGGCGTTGTTAAGCTTCCAAAAAACTACCGTCTCCTGAAATCTCAACATATATTTTTTCATCCAATCTTCATGATTCTTTCAAGTATTGATCAGTACACCAATCAAACGTGGATGCCCAAGTTTTGTTCTTCTAGGTTGTAGCATTCGTTTGCAGGAACAGTTAGAAATTATAGGTTTCACTCTGTTTTCTCCTATATTGACAGATGCAGTTAGAACTCTAAATCAAACACGGTTTGTGCTAGCTTCTTGAAACTTGACACAATAAAGTAGTTCTACGTTCTATCTCTAAGGTTTGTTTCCTCTTGTATCCTAAAGCAGGGACTGGCGAATAACACTTATACTGAAATGGGTTGCCAAACTTCCAACACACTACAGTCTCCTGAAATCTCAACATATATTTTTTAATCCAATCTTCATGATACTTTCAAGTAATGATCAGTACACCAATCCCACTTGGATGCCAAAGTTTAGTTCTCCTAGATTGAAGCATTCTTTTGGAGTAACAGTTTGAATTTTTAGGTTTCACTCTGTTTTCTCCTATATTGACAAATGTAGTTCGAACTCTAAATCAAACAGGGTTTGTGCTAGCTTCTTGAAACTTGAAACAGTAAAGTAGTTCTACATTCTATTTTTATTTTTTGTTTCCTCTGGATGTAGACCTAAGCAGAGACGGACGAAAGACACATTCAATGAAAGGCGTTGTTACGCTGCCAAAATACTACAGTCTCCTGAAATCTCAACATATTTTTTTTTCCGAACTTCATAATCATTTCAAGTAATGAGCAGTACACCAATAAAACGTGGATGTTCAAGTTTCGTTCTCCTAGCTTGAAGCATTCGTTTGCAGTAACAGTTTGAATTTTTAGTTTTCACTCTGTTTTCTCCTATATTGACAGATGCAGTTCGAACCCTAAATCAAACATGGTTTGTGCTAGCTTCTTGAAACTTGACACAATAAAGTAGTTCTACGTTCTATCTCTAAGGTTTGTTTCCTCTTGATGTAGCCTTAAGCAGAGACTGGCGAATAACACTTTCAATGAAAGGCGTTGTTAAGCTTCCAAAAAACTACCGTCTCCTGAAATCTCAACATATATTTTTTCATCCAATCTTCATGATTCTTTCAAGTATTGATCAGTACACCAATCAAACGTGGATGCCCAAGTTTTGTTCTTCTAGGTTGTAGCATTCGTTTGCAGGAATAGTTAGAAATTATAGGTTTCACGCTGTTTTCTCCTATATTGACAGATGCAGTTAGAACTCTAAATCAAACACGGTTTGTGCTAGCTTCTTGAAACTTGACACAATAAAGTAGTTCTACGTTCTATCTCTAAGGTTTGTTTCCTCTTGTATCCTAAAGCTGGGACTGGCGAATAACACTCATACTGAAAGAGGTTGCCAAACTTCCAACACACTAGAGTCTCCTGAAATCTCAACATATATTTTTTCATCCAATCTTCATGATACTTTCAAGTAATGATCAGTACACCAATCCCACTTGGATGCCCAAGTTTACTTCTCCTAGATTGAAGCATTCTTTTGGAGTAACAGTTTGAATATTTAGGTTTCACTCTGTTTGCTCCTATATTGACAAATATATTTCGAACTCTAAATCAAACACGGTTTGTGCTAGCTTCTTGAAACTTGTAACAGTAAAGTAGTTCTACATTCTATTTTTATTTTTTGTTTCCTCTGGATGTAGACCTAAGCAGAGACTGAAGAAAGACACATTCAATGAAAGGCGTTGTTAGGCTGCCAAAATACTACAGTCTCCTGAAATCTCAACATATTTTTTTTTCCGACCTTCATGATAATTTCATGTAATCAGCAGTACACCAATAAAACGTGGATGTTCAAGTTTCGTTCTAATAGGTTGAAGCATTCATTTGCAGTAACAGTTTGAATTTTTAGTTTTCACTCTGTTTTCTCCTATATTGACAGATGCAGTTCGAACTCTAAATCAAACATGGTTTGTGCTAGCTTCTTGAAACTTGACACAATAAAGTAGTTCTACGTTCTATCTCTAAGGTTTGTTTCCTCTTGATGTAGCCTTAAGCAGAGACTGGCGAATAACACTTTCAATGAAAGGCGTTGTTAAGCTTCCAAAAAACTACCGTCTCCTGAAATCTCAACATATATTTTTTCATCCAATCTTCATGATTCTTTCAAGTATTGATCAGTACACCAATCAAACGTGGATGCCCAAGTTTTGTTCTTCTAGGTTGTAGCATTCGTTTGCAGGAACAGTTAGAAATTATAGGTTTCACTCTGTTTTCTCCTATATTGACAGATGCAGTTAGAACTCTAAATCAAACACGGTTTGTGCTAGCTTCTTGAAACTTGACACAATAAAGTAGTTCTACGTTCTATCACTAAGGTTTGTTTCCTCTTGTATCCTAAAGCAGGGACTGGCGAATAACACTTATACTGAAATGGGTTGCCAAACTTCCAACACACTACAGTCTCCTGAAATCTCAACATATATTTTTTAATCCAATCTTCATGATACTTTCAAGTAATGATCAGTACACCAATCCCACTTGGATGCCAAAGTTTAGTTCTCCTAGATTGAAGCATTCTTTTGGAGTAACAGTTTGAATTTTTAGGTTTCACTCTGTTTTCTCCTATATTGACAAATGTAGTTCGAACTCTAAATCAAACAGGGTTTGTGCTAGCTTCTTGAAACTTGAAACAGTAAAGTAGTTCTACATTCTATTTTTATTTTTTGTTTCCTCTGGATGTAGACCTAAGCAGAGACGGACGAAAGACACATTCAATGAAAGGCGTTGTTACGCTGCCAAAATACTACAGTCTCCTGAAATCTCAACATATTTTTTTTTCCGAACTTCATAATCATTTCAAGTAATGAGCAGTACACCAATAAAACGTGGATGTTCAAGTTTCGTTCTCCTAGCTTGAAGCATTCGTTTGCAGTAACAGTTTGAATTTTTAGTTTTCACTCTGTTTTCTCCTATATTGACAGATGCAGTTCTAACTCTAAATCAAACATGTTTTGTGCTAGCTTCTTGAAACATGACACAATAAAGTAGTTCTACGTTCTATCTCTAAGGTTTGTTTCCTCCTGATGTAGCCTTAAGCAGAGACTGGCGAATAACACTTTCAATGAAAGGCGTTGTTAAGCTTCCAAAAAACTACCGTCTCCTGAAATCTCAACATATTTTTTTTCATCCAATCTTCATGATTCTTTCAAGTATTGATCAGTACACCAATCAAACGTGGATGCCCAAGGTTTGTTCTTCTAGGTTGTAGCATTCGTTTGCAGGAACAGTTAGAAATTATAGGTTTCACTCTGTTTTCTCCTATATTGACAGATGCAGTTAGAACTCTAAATCAAACACGGTTTGTGCTAGCTTCTTGAAACTTGACACAGTAATGTAGTTCTAGGTTCTATCTCTAAGGTTTGTTTCCTCTTGTATCCTAAAGCTGGGACTGGCGAATAACACTTATACTGAAAGGGGTTGCCAAACGTCCAACACACTAAAGTCTCCTGAAAACTCAACATATATTTTTTCATCCAATCTTCATGATACTTTCAAGTAATGATCAGTACACCAATCCCACTTGGATGCCAAAGTTTAGTTCTCCTAGATTGAAGCATTCTTTTGGAGTAACAGTTTGAATTTTTAGGTTTCACTCTGTTTTCTCCTATATTGACAAATGTAGTTCGAACTCTAAATCAAACACGGTTTGTGCTAGCTTCTTGAAACTTGACACAGTAAAGTAGTTCTACGTTCTATCTCTAAAGTTTGTTTCCTCTTGTATCCTAAAGCTGGGACTGGTGAATAACACTTATACTGAAAGGGGTTGCCAAACGTCCAACACACTAGAGTCTCCTGAAATCTCAACATATATTTTTTCATCCAATCTTCTGATACTTTCAAGTAATGATCAGTACACCAATCCCACTTGGATGCCAAAGTTTAGTTCTCCTAGATTGAAGCATTCTTTTGGAGTAACAGTTTGAATTTTTAGGTTTCACTCTGTTTTCTCCTATATTGACAAATGTAGTTCGAACTCTAAATCAAACACGGTTTGTGCTAGCTTCTTGAAACTTGAAACAGTAAAGTAGTTCTACAATCTATTTTTACTTTTTGTTTCCTCTGGATGTAGACCTAAGCAGAGACTGACGAAAGACACATTCAATGAAAGGCGTTGTTAGGCTGAAAAAATACTACAGGCTTTTGAAATCACAACATATTTTTTTTTTCCGACCTTCATGATAATTTCAAGTAATGAGCAGTACACCAATAAAACGTGGATGTTCAAGTTCCGTCTCCTAGGTTGAAGCATTCGTTTGCAGTAACAGTTTGAATTTTTAGTTTTCACTCTGTTTTCTCCTATATGGACAGATGCAGTTCGAACTCTAAATCAAACATGGTTTGTGCTAGCTTCTTGAAACTTGACACAATAAAGTTGTTCTACGTTCTATCTCTAAGGTTTGTTTCCTCTTGATGTAGCCTTAAGCAGAGACTGGCGAATAACACTTTCAATGAAAGGCGTTGTTAAGCTTCCAAAAAACTACCGTCTCCTGAAATCTCAACATACATTTTTTCATCCAATCTTCATGATTCTTTCAAGTATTGATCAGTACACCAATCAAACGTGGATGCCCAAGTTTTGTTCTTCTAGGTTGTAGCATTCGTTTGCAGGAACAGTTAGAAATTATAGGTTTCACTCTGTTTTCTCCTATATTGACAGATGCAGTTAGAACTCTAAATCAAACACGGTTTGTGCTAGCTTCTTGAATCTTGACAAAATAAAGTAGTTCTACGTTCTATCTCTAAGGTTTGTTTCCTCTTGTATCCTAAAGCTGGGACTGGCGAATAACACTTATACTGAAAGGGTTGCCAAACTTCCAACACACTAGAGTCTCCTGAAATCTCAACATATATTTTTTCATCCAATCTTCATGATACTTTCAAGTAATGATCAGTACACCAATCGCACTTGGATGCCAAAGTTTAGTTCTCCTAGATTGAAGCATTCTTTTGGAGTAACAGTTTGAATTTTTAGGTTTCACTCTGTTTTCTCCTATATTGACAAATGTAGTTCGAACTCTAAATCAAACAGGGTTTGTGATAGCTTCTTGAAACTTGAAACAGTAAAGTAGTTCTACATTCTATTTTTATTTTTTGTTTCCTCTGGATGTAGACCTAAGCAGAGACTCACGAAAGACACATTCAATGAAAGGCGTTGTTAGGCTGCCAAAATACTACAGTCTCCTGAAATCTCAAGATATTTTTTTTTCCGGCTTTCATGATAATTTCAAGTAATGAGCAGTACACCAATAAAACGTGGATGTTCAAGTTTCGTTCTCCTAGGTTGAAGCATTGGTTTGCAGTAACTGTTTGAATTTTTAGTTTTCACTCTGTTTTCTCCTATATTGACAGATGCAGTTCGAACTCCAAATCAAGCATGGTTTGTGCTAGCTTCTTGAAAATTGACACAATAAAGTAGTTCTACGTTCTATCTCTAAGGTTTGTTTCCTCTTGATGTAGCCTTAAGCAGAGACTGGCGAATAACACTTTCAATGAAAGGCGTTGTTAAGCTTCCAAAAAACTACCGTCTCCTGAAATCTCAACATATATTTTTTAATCCAATATTCATGATTCTTTCAAGTATTGATCAGTACACCAATCAAACGTGGATGCCCAAGTTTTGTTCTTCTAGGTTGTAGCATTCGTTTGCAGGAACAGTTAGAAATTATAGGTTTCACTCTGTTTTCTCCTATATTGACAGATGCAGTTAGAACTCTAAATCAAACTCGGTTTGTACTAGCTTCTTGAAACTTGACACAATAAAGTAGTTCTACGTTCTATCTCTAAGGTTTGTTTCCTCTTGTATCCTAAAGCTGGGACTGGCGAATAACACTTATACTGAAAGGGGTTGCCAAACTTCCAACACACTAGAGTCTCCTGAAATCTCAACATATATTTTTTCATCCAATCTTCATGATACTTTCAAGTAATGATCAGTACACCAATCCCACTTGGATGCCAAAGTTTAGTTCTCCTAGATTGAAGCATTCTTTTGGAGTAACAGTTTGAATTTTTAGGTTTCACTCTGTTTTCTCCTAATTTGACAAATGTAGTTTGAACTCTAAATCAAACACGGTTTGTGCTAGCTTCTTGAACTTGAAACAGTAAAGTAGTTCTACATTCTATTTTTATTTTTTGTTTCCTGTGGATGTAGACCTAAGCAGAGACTGACGAAAGACACATTCAATGAAATTCGTTGTTAGGCTGCCAAAATAATACAGGCTCCTGAAATATCAACATATTTTTTTTCCAACCTTCATGATAATTTCAAGTAATGAGCAGTACACCAATAAAACGTGGATGTTCAAGTTTCGTTCTCCTAGGTTGAAGCATTCGTTTGCAGTAACAGTTTGAATTTTTAGTTTTCACTCTGTTTTCTCCTATATTGACAGATGCAGTTCGACTCTAAATCAAACATGGTTTGTGCTAGCTTCTTGAAACTTGACACAATAAAGTAGTTCTATGTTCTATCTCTAAGGTTTGTTTCCTCTTGATGTAGCCTTAAGCAGAGACTGGCGAATAACACTTTCAATGAAAGGCTTTGTTAAGCTTCCAAAAAACGACCGTCTCCTGAAATCTCAACATACATTTTTTCATTCAATCTTCATGATTCTTTCAAGTATTGATCAGTACACCAATCAAACGTGGGTGCCCAAGTTTTTTTCTTCTAGGTTGTAGCATTCGTTTGCAGGAACAGTTAGAAATTATAGGTTTCACTCTGTTTTCTCCTATATTGACAGATGCAGTTAGAACTCTAAATCAAACACGGTTTGTGCTAGCTTCTTGAAACTTGACACAATAAAGTAGTTCTACGTTCTATCTCTAAGGTTTGTTTCCTCTTGTATCCTAAAGCTGGGACTGGCGAATAACACTTATACTGAAAGGGGTTGCCAAACTTCCAACACACTAGAGTCTCCTGAAATCTCAACATATATTTTTTCATCCAATCTTCATGATACGTTCAAGTAATGATCAGTACACCAATCCCACTTGGATGCCAAAGTTTAGTTCTCCTAGATTGAAGCATTCTTTTGGAATAAGAGTTTGAATTTTTAGGTTTCACTCTGTTTTCTCCTATATTGATAAATGTAGTTCGAACTCTAAATCAAACACGGTTTGTGCTAGCTTCTTGAAACTTGAAACAGTAAAGTAGTTCTACATTCTCTTTTTACTTTTTGTTTCCTCTGGATGTAGACCTAAGCAGAGACTGACAAAAGACACATTCAATGAAAGGCGTTGTTAGGCTGCCAAAATACTACAGGCTCCTGAAATCTCAACATATTTTTTTTTCCGACCTTCATAATTATTTCATGTAATGAGCAGTACACCAATAAAACGTGGATGTTCAAGTTCCGTTCTCCTAGGTTGAAGCATTCGTTTGCAGTAACAGTTTGAATTTTTAGTTTTCACTCTGTTTTCTCCTATATTGACAGATGCAGTTTGAACTCTAAATCAAACATGATTTGTGCTAGCTTCTTGAAACTTGACACAATAAAGTAGTTCTACGTTCTATCTCTAAGGTTTGTTTCCTCTTGATGTAGCCTTAAGCAGAGACTGGCGAATAACACTTTCAATGAAAGGCGTTGTTAAGCTTCCCAAAAACTACCGTCTCCTGAAATCTCACCATACATTTTTTCATCCAATCTTCATGATTCTTTCAAGTATTGATCAGTACACCAATCAAACGTGGATGCCCAAGGTTTGTTCTTCTAGGTTGTAGCATTCGTTTGCAGGAACAGTTAGAAATTATAGGTTTCACTCTGTTTTCTCCTATATTGACAGATGCAGTTAGAACTCTAAATCAAACACGGTTTGTGCTAGCTTCTTGAAACTTGACACAATAAAGTAGTTCTACGTTCTATCTCTAAGGTTTGTTTCCTCTTGTATCCTAAAGCTGGGACTGGCGAATAACACTTATACTGAAAGGGGTTGCCAAACTTCCAACACACTAGAGTCTCCTGAAATCTCAACTTATATTTTTTCATCCAATCTTCATGATACTTTCAAGTAATGATCAGTACACCAATCCCACTTGGATGCCAAAGTTTAGTTCTCCTAGATTGAAGCATTCTTTTGGAGTAACAGTTTGAATTTTTAGGTTTCACTCTGTTTTCTCCTATATTGACAAATGTAGTTCGAACTCTAAATCAAACACGGTTTGTGCTAGCTTCTTGAAACTTGAAACAGTAAAGTAGTTCTACATTCTATTTTTATTTTTTGTTTCCTCTGGATGTAGACCTAAGCAGAGACTGACGAAAGACACATTCAATGAAATGCGTTGTTAGGCTGCCAAAATACTACAGTCTCCTGAAATCACAACATATTTTTTTTCCGACCTTCGTGATAATTTCAAGTAATGAGCAGTACTCCAATAAAACGTGGATGTTCTAGTTTCGTTCTCCTAGGTTGAAGCATTCGTTTGCAGTAACAGTTTGAATTTTTAGTTTTCACTCTGTTGTCTCCTATATTGACAGATGCAGTTCGAACTCTAAATCACACTTGGTTTGTGCTACCTTCTTGAAACTTGACACAATAAAGTAGTTCTACGTTCTATCTCTAAGGTTTGTTTCCTCTTGATGTAGCCTTAAGCAGAGACTGGCGAATAACACTTTCAATGAAAGGCGTTGTTAAGCTTCCAAAAAACTACCGTCTCCTGAAATCTCAACATACATTTTTTCATCCAATCTTCATGATTCTTTCAAGTATTGATCAGTACACCAATCAAACGTGGATGCCCAAGTTTTGTTCTTCTAGGTTGTAGCATTCGTTTGCAGGAACAGTTAGAAATTATAGGTTTCACTCTGTTTTCTCCTATATTGACAGATGCAGTTAGAACTCTAAATCAAACACGGTTTGTGCTAGCTTCTTGAAACTTGACACAATAAAGTAGTTCTACGTTCTATCTCTAAGGTTTGTTTCCTCTTGTATCCTAAAGCTGGGACTGGCGAATAACACTTATACTGAAAGGGGTTGCCAAACTTCCAACACACTAGAGTCTCCTGAAATCTCAACATATATTTTTTCATCCAATCTTCATGATACTTTCAAGTAATGATCAGTACACCAATCCCACTTGGATGCCAAAGTTTAGATCTCCTAGATTGAAGCATTCTTTTGGAGTAACAGTTTGAATTTTTAGGTTTCACTCTGTTTTCTCCTATATTGACAAATGTAGTTCGAACTCTAAATCAAACACGGTTTGTGCTAGCTTCTTGAATCTTGAAACAGTAAAGTAGTTCTACATTCTATTTTTACTTTTTGTTTCCTCTGGATGTAGACCTAAGCAGAGAATGACAAAAGACACATTCAATGAAAGGCGTTGTTAGGCTGCCAAAATACTACAGGCTCCTGAAATCTCAACATATATTTTTTTCCAACCTTCATGATAATTTCAAGTAATGAGCAGTACACCAATAAAACGTGGATGTTCAAGTTCCGTTCTCCTAGGTTGAAGAATTCGTTTGCAGTAACAGTTTGAATTTTTAGTTTTCACTCTGTTTTCTCCTATATTGACAGATGCAGTTCGACTCTAAATCAAACATGGTTTGTGCTAGCTTCTTGAAACTTGACACAATAAAGTAGTTCTATGTTCTATCTCTAAGGTTTGTTTCCTCTTGATGTAGCCTTAAGCAGAGACTGGCGAATAACACTTTCAATGAAAGGCGTTGTTAAGCTTCCAAAAAACGACCGTCTCCTGAAATCTCAACATACATTTTTTCATTCAATCTTCATGATTCTTTCAAGTATTGATCAGTACACCAATCAAACGTGGGTGCCCAAGTTTTTTTCTTCTAGGTTGTAGCATTCGTTTGCAGGAACAGTTAGAAATTATAGGTTTCACTCTGTTTCCTCCTATATTGACAGACGCAGTTAGAACTCTAAATCAAACACGGTTTGTGCTAGATTCTTGAAACTTGACACAATAAAGTAGTTCTACGTTCTATCTCTAAGGTTTGTTTCCTCTTGTATCCTAAAGCTGGGACTGGCGAATAACACTTATACTGAAAGGGGTTGCCAAACTTCCAACACACTAGAGTCTCCTGAAATCTCAACATATATTTTTTCATCCAATCTTCATGATACGTTCAAGTAATGATCAGTACACCAATCCCACTTGGATGCCAAAGTTTAGTTCTCCTAGATTGAAGCATTCTTTTGGAGTAACAGTTTGAATTGTTAGGTTTCACTCTGTTTTCTCCTATATTGACAAATATAGTTCGAACTCTAAATCAAACAGGGTTTGTGCTAGCTTCTTGAAACTTGAAACAGTAAAGTAGTTCTACATTCTATTTTTATTTTTTGTTTCCTCTGGATGTAGACCTAAGCAGAGACTGAGAAAGACATATTCAATGAAAGGCGTTGTTAGGCTGCCAAAATACTACAGGCTCCTGAAATCTCAACATATTTTTTTTTCCGACCTTCATGATCATTTCAAGTAATGAGCAGTACACCAATAAAACGTGGATGTTCAAGTTTCGTTCTCCTAGGTTGAAGCATTCGTTTGCAGTAACAGTTTGAATTTTTAGTTTTCACTCTGTTTTCTCCTATATTGACAGATGCAGTTCAAACTCTAAAACAAACATGGTTTGTGCTAGCTTCTTGAAACTTGACACAATAAAGTAGTTCTACGTTCTATCTCTAAGGTTTGTTTCCTCTTGATGTAGCCTTAAGAAGAGAATGGCGAATAACACTTTCAATGAAAGGCCTTGTTAAGCTTCCAAAAAACTACCGTCTCCTGAAATCTCAACATACATTTTTTCATCCAATCTTCATGATTCTTTCAAGTATTGATCAGTACACCAATCAAACGTGGATGCCCAAGTTTTGTTTTTCTAGGTTGTAGCATTCGTTTGCAGGAACAGTTAGAAATTATAGGTTTCACTCTGTTTTCTCCTATATTGACAGATGCAGTTAGAACTCTAAATCAAACACGGTTTGTGCTAGCTTCTTGAAACTTGACACAATAAAGTAGTTCTACGTTCTATCTCTAAGGTTTGTTTCCTCTTGTATCCTAAAGCTGGGACTGGCGAATAACACTTATACTGAAAGGGGTTGCCAAACTTCCAACACACTAGAGTCTCCTGAAATCTCAACATATATTTTTTCATCCAATCTTCATGATACTTTCAAGTAATGATCAGTACACCAATCCCACTTGGATGCCAAAGTTTAGATCTCCTAGATTGAAGCATTCTTTTGGAGTAACAGTTTGAATTTTTAGGTTTCACTCTGTTTTCTCCTATATTGACAAATGTAGTTCGAACTCTAAATCAAACACGGTTTGTGCTAGCTTCTTGAATCTTGAAACAGTAAAGTAGTTCTACATTCTATTTTTACTTTTTGTTTCCTCTGGATGTAGACCTAAGCAGAGAATGACAAAAGACACATTCAATGAAAGGCGTTGTTAGGCTGCCAAAATACTACAGGCTCCTGAAATCTCAACATATATTTTTTTCCAACCTTCATGATAATTTCAAGTAATGAGCAGTACACCAATAAAACGTGGATGTTCAAGTTCCGTTCTCCTAGGTTGAAGAATTCGTTTGCAGTAACAGTTTGAATTTTTAGTTTTCACTCTGTTTTCTCCTATATTGACAGATGCAGTTCGACTCTAAATCAAACATGGTTTGTGCTAGCTTCTTGAAACTTGACACAATAAAGTAGTTCTATGTTCTATCTCTAAGGTTTGTTTCCTCTTGATGTAGCCTTAAGCAGAGACTGGCGAATAACACTTTCAATGAAAGGCGTTGTTAAGCTTCCAAAAAACGACCGTCTCCTGAAATCTCAACATACATTTTTTCATTCAATCTTCATGATTCTTTCAAGTATTGATCAGTACACCAATCAAACGTGGGTGCCCAAGTTTTTTCTTCTAGGTTGTAGCATTAGTTTGCAGGAACAGTTAGAAATTATAGGTTTCACTCTGTTTCCTCCTATATTGACAGATGCAGTTAGAACTCTAAATCAAACACGGTTTGTGCTAGATTCTTGAAACTTGACACAATAAAGTAGTTCTACGTTCTATCTCTAAGGTTTGTTTCCTCTTGTATCCTAAAGCTGGGACTGGCGAATAACACTTATACTGAAAGGGGTTGCCAAACTTCCAACACACTAGAGTCTCCTGAAATCTCAACATATATTTTTTCATCCAATCTTCATGATACGTTCAAGTAATGATCAGTACACCAATCCCACTTGGATGCCAAAGTTTAGTTCTCCTAGATTGAAGCATTCTTTTGGAGTAACAGTTTGAATTGTTAGGTTTCACTCTGTTTTCTCCTATATTGACAAATATAGTTCGAACTCTAAATCAAACAGGGTTTGTGCTAGCTTCTTGAAACTTGAAACAGTAAAGTAGTTCTACATTCTATTTTTATTTTTTGTTTCCTCTGGATGTAGACCTAAGCAGAGACTGAGGAAAGACATATTCAATGAAAGGCGTTGTTAGGCTGCCAAAATACTACAGGCTCCTGAAATCTCAACATATTTTTTTTTCCGACCTTCATGATCATTTCAAGTAATGAGCAGTACACCAATAAAACGTGGATGTTCAAGTTTCGTTCTCCTAGGTTGAAGCATTCGTTTGCAGTAACAGTTTGAATTTTTAGTTTTCACTCTGTTTTCTCCTATATTGACAGATGCAGTTCAAACTCTAAAACAAACATGGTTTGTGCTAGCTTCTTGAAACTTGACACAATAAAGTAGTTCTACGTTCTATCTCTAAGGTTTGTTTCCTCTTGATGTAGCCTTAAGAAGAGAATGGCGAATAACACTTTCAATGAAAGGCCTTGTTAAGCTTCCAAAAAACTACCGTCTCCTGAAATCTCAACATACATTTTTTTCATCCAATCTTCATGATTCTTTCAAGTATTGATCAGTACACCAATCAAACGTGGATGCCCAAGTTTTGTTTTTCTAGGTTGTAGCATTCGTTTGCAGGAACAGTTAGAAATTATAGGTTTCACTCTGTTTTCTCCTATATTGACAGATGCAGTTAGAACTCTAAATCAAACACGGTTTGTGCTAGCTTCTTGAAACTTGACACAATAAAGTAGTTCTACGTTCTATCTCTAAGGTTTGTTTCCTCTTGTATCCTAAAGCTGGGACTGGCGAATAACACGTATCCTGAAAGGGTTGCCAAACTTCCAACACACTAGAGTCTCCTGAAATCTCAACATATATTTTTCATCCAATCTTCATGATACTTTCAATAATGATCAGTACACCAATCCCACTTAGATGCCAAAGTTTAGTTCTCCTAGATTGAAGCATTCTTTTGGAGTAACAGTTTGAATTTTTAGGTTTCACTCGGTTTTCTCCTATATTGACAAATGTAGTTCGAACTCTAAATCAAACACGGTTTGTGCTAGCTTCTTGAAACTTGAAACAGTAAAGTAGTTCTACATTCTATTTTTATTTTTTGTTTCCTCTGGATGTAGACCTAAGCAGAGACTGACGAAAGACACATTCAATGAAAGGCGTTGTTAGGCTGCCAAAATACTACAGTCTCCTGAAATCTCTACATATTTTTTTTTCCGACCTTCATGATAATTTCAAGTAATCAGCAGTACACCAATAAAACGTGGATTTTCAAGTTTTGTTCTCCTAGGTTGAAGCATTCGTTTGCAGTAACAGATTGAATTTTTAGTTTTCACTCTCTTTTCTCCTATATTGACAGATGCAGTTCGAACTCTAAATCAAACATGGTTTGTGGTAGCTTCTTGAAACTTGACACAATAAAGTAGTTCTACGTTCTGTCTCTAAGGTTTGTTTCCTCTTGTATCCTAAAGCTGGGACTGGCGAATAACACTAATACTGAAAGGGGTTGCCAAACTTCCAACACACTAGAGTCTCGTGAAATCTCAACATATATTTTTTCATCCAATCTTCATGATACTTTCAAGTAATGATCAGTACACCAATCCCACTTGGATGCCAAAGTTTAGTTCTCCTAGATTGAAGCATTCTTTTGGAGTAACAGTTTGAATTTTTAGGTTTCACTCTGTTTTCTCCTATATTGACAAATGTAGTTCGAACTCTAAATCAAACAGGGTTTGTGCTAGCTTCTTGAAACTTGACACAATAAAGTAGTTCTACGTTCTATCTCTAAGGTTTGTTTCCTCTTGTATCCTAAAGCTGGAACTGGCGAATAACACTTATACTGAAAGGGGTTGCCAAACTTCCAACACACTAGAGTCTCGTGAAATCTCAACATATATTTTTTCATCCAATCTTCATGATACTTTCAAGTAATGATCAGTACACCAATCCCACTTGGATGCCAAAGTTTAGTTCTCCTAGATTGAAGCATTCTTTTGGAGTAACAGTTTGAATTTTTAGGTTTCACTCTGTTTTCTCCTATATTGACAAATGTAGTTTGAACTCTAAATCAAACACGGTTTGTGCTAGCTTCTTGAAACTTGAAACAGTAAAGTAGTTCTACATTCTATTTTTATTTTTTGTTTCCTCTGGATGTAGACCTAAGCAGAGAGTGACGAAAGACACATTCAATGAAATGCGTTGTTAGGCTGCCAAAATACTACAGTCTCCTGAAATCTCAACATATTTTTTTTTTCCGAACTTCATGATAATTTCAAGTAATGAGCAGTACACCAATAAAACGTGGATGTTCAAGTTCCGTTCTCCTAGGTTGAAGCATTCGTTTGCAGTAACAGTTGAATTTTTAGTTTTCACTCTGTTTTCTCCTATATTGACAGATGCAGTTCGAACTCTAAATCAAACATGGTTTGTGGTAGCTTCTTGAAACTTGACACAATAAAGTAGTTCTACGTTCTATCACTAAGGTTTGTTTACTCTTGATGTAGCCTTAAGCAGAGACTGGCGAATAACACTTTCAATGAAAGGCGTTGTTAAGCTTCCAAAAAACTACCGTCTCCTGAAATCTCAACATATAATTTTTCATCCAATCTTCATGATTCTTTCAAGTATTGATCAGTACACCAATCAAACGTGGATGACCAAGTTTTGTTCTTCTAGGTTGTAGCATTCGTTTGCAGGAACAGTTAGAAATTATAGGTTTCACTCTGTTTTCTCCTATATTGACAGATGCAGTTAGAACTCTAAATCAAACACGGTTTGTGCTAGCTTCTTGAAACTTGACACAATAAAGTAGTTCTACGTTCTATCTCTAAGGTTTGTTTCCTCTTGTATCCTAAAGCTGGGACTGGCGAATAACACTTATACTGAAAGGGGTTGCCAAACTTCCAACACACTAGAGACTCCTGAAATCTCAACATATATTTTTTCATCCAATCTTCATGATACTTTCAAGTAATGATCAGTACACCAATCCCACTTGGATGCCAAAGTTTAGTTCTCCTAGATTGAAGCATTATTTTGGAGTAACAGTTTGAATTGTTAGGTTTCACTCTGTTTTCTCCTATATTGACAAATATAGTTCGAACTCTAAATCAAACAGCGTTTGTGCTAGCTTCTTGAAACTTGAAACAGTAAAGTAGTTCCACATTCTATTTTTATTTTTTGTTTCCTCTGGATGTAGACCTAAGCAGAGACTGAGGAAAGACATATTCAATGAAAGGCGTTGTTAGGCTGCCAAAATACTAAAGTCTCCTGAAATCTCAACATATTTTTTTTTCCGACCTTCATGATCATTTCAAGTAATGAGCAGTACACCAATAAAACGTGGATGTTCAAGTTTCGTTCTCCTAGGTTGAAGCATTCGTTTGCAGTTACAGTTTGAATTTTTGTTTTCACTCTGTTTTCTCCTATATTGACAGATGCAGTTCAAACTCTAAATCAAACATGGTTTGTGCTAGCTTCTTGAAACTTGACACAATAAAGTAGTTCTACGTTCTATCTCTAAGGTTTGTTTCCTCTTGATGTAGCCTTAAGCAGAGACTGGCGAATAACACTTTCAATGAAAGGCCTTGTTAAGCTTCCAAAAAACTACCGTCTCCTGAAATCTCAACATACATTTTTTCATCCAATCTTTATTATTCTTTCAAGTATTGATCAGTACACCAATCAAACGTGGATTCCCAAGTTTTGTTCTTCTAGGTTGTAGCATTCCTTTGCAGGAACAGTTAGAAATTATTGGTTTCACTCTGTTTTCTCCTATATTGACAGATGCAGTTAGAATTCTAAATCAAACACGGTTTGTGCTAGCTTCTTGAAACTTGACACAATAAAGTAGTTCTACGTTCTATCTCTAAGGTTTGTTTCCTCTTGTATCCTAAAGCTGGGACTGGCGAATAACACTTATACTGAAAGGGGTTGCCAAACTTCCAACACACTAGAGTCTCGTGAAATCTCAACATATATTTTTTCATCCAATCTTCATGATACCTTCAAGTAATGATCAGTACACCAATCCCACTTGGATGCCAAAGTTTAGTTCTCCTAGATTGAAGCATTCTTTTGGAGTAACAGTTTGAATTTTTAGGTTTCACTCTGTTTTCTTCTATATTGACAAATGTAGTTCGAACTCTAAATCAAACACGGTTTGTGCTAGCTTCTTGAAACTTGAAACAGTAAAGTAGTTCTACATTCTATTTTTATTTTTTGTTTCATCTGGATGTAGACCTAAGCAGAGACTCAAGAAAGACACATTCAATGAAAGGCGTTGTTAGGCTGCCAAAATACTACAGTCTCCTGAAATCTCTACATATTTTTTTTTCCGACCTTCATGATAATTTCAAGTAATGAGCAGTACACAGATAAAACGTGGATGTTCAAGTTTCGTTCTCCTAGGTTGAAGCATTCGTTTGCAGTAACAGCTTGAATTTTTATTTTTCACTCTGTTTTCTCCTATATTGACAGATGCAGTTCGAACTCTAAATCAAACATGGTTTGTGCTAGCTTCTTGAAACTTGACACAATAAAGTAGTTCTACGTTCTATCTCTAAGGTTTGTTTCCTCTTGATGTAGCCTTAAGCAGAGACTGGCGAATAACACTTTGAATGAAAGGCGTTGTTAAACTTCCAAAAACTACCGTCTCCTGAAATCTCAACATATATTTTTTCATCCAATCTTCATGATTCTTTCAAGTATGGATCAGTACACCAATCAAACGTGGATGCCCAAGTTTTGTTCTTCTAGGTTGTAGCATTCGTTTGCAGGAACAGTTAGAAATTATAGGTTTCACTCTGTTTTCTCCTATATTGACAGATGCAGTTAGAACTCTAAATAAAACACGGTTTGTGCTGGCTTCTTGAAACTTGACACAATAAAGTACTTCTATGTTCTATCTCTAAGGTTTGTTTCCTCTTGTATCCTAAAGCTGGGACTGGCGAATAACACTTATACTGAAAGGGGTTGCCAAACTTCCAACACACTAGAGTCTCCTGA
This sequence comes from Callospermophilus lateralis, assembly GCF_048772815.1. NCBI lineage: Eukaryota > Metazoa > Chordata > Mammalia > Rodentia > Sciuridae > Callospermophilus > Callospermophilus lateralis. The sequence continues at coordinate 18,540 of NW_027517988.1, forward strand.
AATCTCAACATATATTTTTTCATCCAATCTTCATGATACTTTCAAGTAATGATCAGTACACCAATCCCACTTGGATGCCAAAGTTTAGTTCTCCTAGATTGAAGCATTCTTTTGGAGTAACAGTTTGAATTGTTAGGTTTCACTCTGTTTTCTCCTATATTGACAAATATAGTTCGAACTCTAAATCAAACAGGGTTTGTGCTAGCTTCTTGAAACTTGAAACAGTAAAGTAGTTCTACATTCTATTTTTATTTTTTGTTTCCTCTGGATGTAGACCTAAGCAGACACTGACGAAAGACACATTCAATGAAAGGCGTTGTTACGCTGCCAAAATACTACAGTCTCCTGAAATCTCAACATATTTTTTTTTCCGACCTTCATGATAATTTCAATTAATGAGCAGTACAGCAATAAAACGTGGATGTTCAAGTTTCGTTCTCCTAGGTTGAAGCATTCGTTTGCAGTAACAGTTTGAATTTTTAGTTTTCACTCTGTTTTCTCCTATATTGACAGATGCAGTTCGAACTCTAAATCAAACATGGTTTGTGCCAGCTTCTTGAAACTTGACACAATAAAGTAGTTCTACGTTCTATATCTAAGGTTTGTTTCCTCTTGATGTAGCCTTAAGTAGAGACTGGCGAATAACACTTTCAATGAAAGGCGTTGTTAAGCTTCCAAAAAACTACCATCTCCTGAAATCTCAACATATATTTTTTCATCCAATCTTCATGATTCTTTCAAGTATTGATTAGTACACCAATCAAACGTGGATGCCCAAGTTTTGTTCTTCTAGGTTGTAGTATTCGTTTGCAGGAACAGTTAGAAATTATAGGTTTCACTCTGTTTTCTCCTATATTGACAGAGGCAGTTAGAACTCTATATCAAACACGGTTTGTGCTAGCTTCTTGAAACTTGACACAGTAAAGTAGTTCTACGTTCTATCTCTAAGGTTTGTTTCCTCTTGTATCCTAAAGCTGGGACTGGCGAATAACACTAATACTGAAAGGGGTTGCCAAACTTCCAACACACTAGAGTCTCGTGAAATCTCAACATATATTTTTTCATCCAATCTTCATGATACTTTCAAGTAATGATCAGTACACCAATCCCACTTGGATGCCAAAGTTTAGTTCTCCTAGATTGAAGCATTCTTTTGGAGTAACAGTTTGAATTTTTAGGTTTCACTCTGTTTTCTCCTATATTGACAAATGTAGTTCGAACTCTAAATCAAACACGGTTTGTGCTAGCTTCTTGAAACTTGAAGCAGTAAAGTAGTTCTACATTCTATTTTTATTTTTTGTTTCTTATGGATGTAGACCTAAGCAGAGAGTGACGAAAGAACATTCAATGAAAGGCGTTGTTAGGCTGCCAAAATACTACAGTCTCCTGAAATCTCTACATATTTTTTTTTCCGACCTTCATGATAATTTCAAGTAATGAGCATTACACCAATAAAACGTGGATGTTCAAGTTTCGTTCTCCTAGGTTGAAGCATTCGTTTGCAGTAACAGCTTGATTTTTTAGTTTTCACTCTGTTTTCTCCTATATTGACAGATGCAGTTCGAACTCTAAATCAAACATGGTTTGTGCTAACTTCTTGAAACTTGACACAATAAAGTAGTTCTACGTTCTATCTCTAAGGTTTGTTTCCTCTTGATGTAGCCTTAAGCAGAGACTGGCGAATAACACTTTCAATGAAAGGCGTTGTTAAGCTTCCAAAAAACTACCGTCTCCTGAAATCTCAACATATATTTTTTCATCCAATCTTCATGATTCTTTCAAGTATTGATCAGTACACCAATCAAACGTGGATGCCCAAGTTTTGTTCTTCTAGGGTGTAGCATTCGTTTGCAGGAACAGTTAGAAATTATAGGTTTCTCTCTGTTTTCTCCTATATTGACAGATGCAGTTAGAACTGTAAATCAAACACGGTTTGTGCTAGCTTCTTGAAACTTGAAACAATAAAGTAGTTCTACGTTCTATCTCTAAGGTTTGTTTTCTCTTGTATCCTAAAGCTGGGACTGGCGAATAACACTTATACTGAAAGGGCTTGCCAAACGTCCAACACACTAGAGTCTCGTGAAATCTCAACATATATTTTTTCATCCAATCTTCATGATACTTTCAAGTAATGATCAGTACACCAATCCCACTTGGATGCCAAAGTTTAGTTCTCCTAGATTGAAGCATTCTTTTGGAGTAACAGTTTGAATTGTTAGGTTTCACTCTGTTTTCTACTATATTGACAAATATAGTTCGAACTCTAAATCAAACACGGTTTGTGCTAGCTTCTTGAAACTTGAAACAGTAAAGTAGTTCTACATTCTATTTTTATTTTTTGTTTCCTCTGGATGTAGACCTAAGCAGAGACTGAGGAAAGACATATTCAATGAAAGGCGTTGTTAGGCTGCCAAAATACTACAGTCTCCTGAAATCTCAACATATTTTTTTTCCGACCTTCATGATCATTTCAAGTAATGACCAGTACACCAATAAAACGTGGATGTTCAAGTTTCGTTCTCCTAGGTTGATGCATTCGTTTGCAGTAACAGTTGAATTTTTAGTTTTCACTCTGTTTTCTCCTATATTGACAGATGCAGTTCGAACTCTAAATGAAACATGGTTTGTGCTAGCTTCTTGAAACTTGACACAATAAAGTAGTTCTACGTTCTATCTCTAAGGTTTGTTTCCTCTTGATGTAGCCTTAAGCAGAGACTGGCGAATAACACTTTCAATGAAAGGCGTTGTTAAGCTTCCAAAAAACTACCGTCTCCTGATATCTCAACATACATTTTTTCATCCAATCTTCATGATTCTTTCAAGTATTGATCAGTACACCAATCAAACGTGGATGCCCAAGTTTTGTTCTTCTAGGTTGTAGCATTCGTTTGCAGGAACAGTTAGAAATTATAGGTTTCACTGTGATTTCTCCTATATTGACAGATGCAGTTAGAACTCTAAATCAAACACGGTTTGTGCTAGCTTCTTGAAACTTGACACAATAAAGTAGTTCTACGTTCTATCTCTAAGGTTTGTTTCCTCTTGTATCCTAAAGCTGGGACTGGCGAATCACACGTATACTGAAAGGGGTTGCCAAACTTCCAACACACTAGAGTCTCCTGAAATCTCAACATATATTTTTTCATCCAATCTTCATGATACTTTCAAGTAATGATCAGTACACCAATCCCACTTTGATGCCAAAGTTTAGTTCTCCTAGATTGAAGCATTCTTTTGGAGTAACAGTTTGAATTTTTAGGTTTCACTCTGTTTTCTCCTATATTGACAAATGTAGTTCGAACTCTAAATCAAACACGGTTTGTGCTAGCTTCTTGAAACTTGAAACAGTAAAGTAGTTCTACATTCTATTTTTATTTTTTGTTTCTTATGGATGTAGACCTAAGCAGAGAGTGACGAAAGAACATTCAATGAAAGGCGTTGTTAGGCTGCCAAAATACTACAGTCTCCTTGAATATCAACATTTTATTTTTTCCGACCTTCATGATAATTTCAAGTAATGAGCAGTACACCAATAAAACGTGGCTGTTCAAGTTTCGTTCTCCTAGGTTGAAGCATTCGTTTGCAGTAACATTTTGAATTTTTAGTTTTCACTCTGTTTTCTCCTATATTGACAGATGCAGTTCGAACTCTAAATGAAACATGGTTTGTGCTAGCTTCTTGAAACTTGACACAATAAAGTAGTTCTACGTTCTATCTCTAAGGTTTGTTTCCTCTTGATGTAGCCTTAAGCAGAGACTGGCGAATACACTTTCAATGAAAGATGTTGTTAAGCTTCCAAAAAACTACCGTCTCCTGAAATCTCAACATATATTTTTTCATCCAATCTTCATGATTCTTTCAAGTATGATCAGTATACCAATCAAACGTGGATGCCCAAGTTTTGTTCTTCTAGGTTGTAGCATTCGTTTGCAGGAACAGTTAGAAATTATAGGTTTCACTCTGTTTTCTCCTATATTGACAAATGTAGTTCGAACTCTAAGTCAAACACGGTTTGTGCTAGCTTCTTGAAACTTGAAACAGTAAAGTAGTTCTACATTCTATTTTTATTTTTTGTTTCCTCTGGATGTAGACCTAAGCAGAGACTGACGAAAGACACATTCAATCAAAGGCGTTTTTAGGCTGCCAAAATACTACAGTCTCCTGAAATCTCTACATATTTTTTTTTCTGACCTTCATGATCATTTCAAGTAATCAGCAGTACACCAATAAAACGAGGATGTTCAAGTTTCGTTCTCCTAGGTTGAAGCATTCGTTTGCAGTAACAGTTTGAATTTTTAGTTTTCACTCTGTTTTCTCCTATATTGACAGATGCAGTTCGAACTCTAAATCAAACATGGTTTGTGCTAGCTTCTTGAAACTTGAAACAATAAAGTAGTTCTACGTTCTATCTCTAAGGTTTGTATCCTCTTGTATCCTAAAGCTGGGACTGGCGAATAACACTTATACTGAAAGGGGTTGCCAAACTTTCAACACACTAGAGTCTCCTGAAAACTCAACATATATTTTTTCATCCAATCTTCATGATACTTTCAAGTAATGATCAGTACACCAATCCCACTTGGCTGCCAAAGTTTAGTTCTCCTCGATTGAAGCATTCTTTTGGAGTAACAGTTTGAATTTTTAGGTTTCACTCTGTTTTCTCCTATATTGACAAATGTAGTTCGAACTCTAAATCAAACACGGTTTGTGCTAGCTTCTTGAAACTTGAAACAGTAAAGTAGTTCTACATTCTATTTTTATTTTTTGTTTCCTCTGGATGTAGACCTAAGCAGAGACTGACGAAAGACACATTCAATGAAAGGCGTTGTTAGGCTGCCAAAATACTACAGTCTCCTGAAATCTCTACATATTTTTTTTCCGACCTTCATGATAATTTCAAGTAATCAGCAGTACACCAATAAAACGTGGATGTTCAAGTTTCGTTCTCCTAGGTTGAAGCATTCGTTTGCAGTAACAGCTTGAATTTTTAGTTTTCACTCTGTTTTCTCCTATATTGACAGATGCAGTTCGAAAACATGGTTTGTGCTAGCTTCTTGAAACTTGACACAATAAAGTAGTTCTACGTTCTATCTCTAAGGTTTGTTTCCTCTTGATGTAGCCTTAAGCAGAGACTGGCGAATACACTTTCAATGAAAGACGTTGTTAAGCTTCCAAAAAACTACCGTCTCCTGAAATCTCAACATATATTTTTTCATCCAATCTTCATGATTCTTTCAAGTATTGATCAGTATACCAATCAAACGTGGATGCCCAAGTTTTGTTCTTCTAGGTTGTAGCATTCGTTTGCAGGAACAGTTAGAAATTATAGGTTTCACTCTGTTTTCTCCTATATTGACAAATGTAGTTCGAACTCTAAGTCAAACACGGTTTGTGCTAGCTTCTTGAAACTTGAAACAGTAAAGTAGTTCTACATTCTATTTTTATTTTTTGTTTCCTCTGGATGTAGACCTAAGCAGAGACTGACGAGGGACACATTCAATCAAAGGCGTTTTTAGGCTGCCAAAATACTACAGTCTCCTGAAATCTCTACATATTTTTTTTTCTGACCTTCATGATCATTTCAAGTAATCAGCAGTACACCAATAAAACGAGGATGTTCAAGTTTCGTTCTCCTAGGTTGAAGCATTCGTTTGCAGTAACAGTTTGAATTTTTAGTTTTCACTCTGTTTTCTCCTATATTGACAGATGCAGTTCGAACTCTAAATCAAACATGGTTTGTGCTAGCTTCTTGAAACTTGAAACAATAAAGTAGTTCTACGTTCTATCTCTAAGGTTTGTATCCTCTTGTATCCTAAAGCTGGGACTGGCGAATAACACTTATACTGAAAGGGGTTGCCAAACTTCCAACACACTAGAGTCTCCTGAAAACTCAACATATATTTTTTCATCCAATCTTCATGATACTTTCAAGTAATGATCATTACACCAATCCCCCTTGGATGCCAAAGTTTAGTTCTCCTAGATTGAAGCATTCTTTTGGAGTAACAGTTTGAATTTTTAGGTTTCACTCTGTTTTCTCCTATATTGACAAATGTAGTTCGAACTCTAAATCAAACAGGGTTTGTGCTAGCTTCTTGAATCTTGAAACAGTAAAGTAGTTCTACATTCTATTTTTATTTTTTGTTTCCTCTTGATGTAGACCTAAGCAGAGACTGACGAAAGACACATTCAATGAAAGGCGTTGTTAGGCTGCCAAAATACTACAGTCTCCTGAAATCTCAACATATTTTTTTTTCCGAACTTCATGATCATTTCAAGTAATGAGCAGTACACCACTAAAACGTGGATGTTCAAGTTTCGTTCTCCTATGTTGAAGCATTCGTTTGCAGTAACAGTTTGAATTTTTAGTTTTCACTCTGTTTTCTCCTATATTGACAGATGCAGTTCGAACTCTAAATCAAACATGGTTTGTGCTAGCTTCTTGAAACTTGACACAATAAAGTAGTTCTATGTTCTATCTCTAAGGTTTGTTTCCTCTTGATGTAGCCTTAAGCAGAGACTGGCGAATAACACTTTCAATGAAAGGCGTTGTTAAGCTTCCAAAAAACTACCGTCTCCTGAAATCTCAACATATATTTTTTCATCCAATCTTCATGATTCTTTCAAGTATTGATCAGTACACCAATCAAACGTGGATGCCCAAGTTTTGTTCTTCTAGGTTGTAGCATTCGTTTGCAGGAACAGTTAGAAATTATAGGTTTCACTCTGTTTTCTCCTATATTGACAGATGCAGTTAGAACTCTAAATCAAACACGGTTTGTGCTAGCTTCTTGAAACTTGACACAATAAAGTAGTTCTACGTTCTATCTCTAAGGCTTGTTTCCTCTTGTATCCTAAAGCTGGGACTGGCGAATAACACTTATACTGAAAGGGGTTGCAAAACTTCCAACACACTAGAGTCTCGTGAAATCTCAACATATATTTTTTCATCCAATCTTCATGATACTTTCAAGTAATGATCAGTACACCAATCCCACTTGGATGCCAAAGTTTAGTTCTCCTCGATTGAAGCATTCTTTTGGAGTAACAGTTTGAATTTTTAGGTTTCACTCTGTTTTCTCCTATATTGACAAATGTAGTTCGAACTCTAAATCAAACACGGTTTGTGCTAGCTTCTTGAAACTTGAAACAGTAAAGTAGTTCTACATTCTATTTTTACTTTTTGTTTCCTCTGGATGTAGACCTAAGCAGAGACTGACGAAAGACACATTCAATGAAAGGCGTTGTTAGGCTGCCAAAATACAACAGGCTCCTGAAATCTCAACATATTTTTTTTTCCGACCCTCATGATAATTTGAACTAATGAGCAGTACACCAATAAAACGTGGATGTTCAAGTTCCGTTCACCTAGGTTGAAGCATTCGTTTGCAGTAGCAGTTTGAATTTTTAGTTTTCACTCTGTTTTCTCCTATGTTGACAGATGCAGTTCGAACTCTAAATCAAACATGGTTTGTGCTAGCTTCTTGAAACTTGACACAATAAAGTAGTTCTACGTTCTATCTCTAAGGTTTGATTCCTCTTGATGTAGCCTTAAGCAGAGACTGGCGAATAACACTTTCATTGAAAGGCGTTGTTAAGCTTCCCAAAAACTACAATCTCCTGAAATCTCAACATATATTTTTTTCATCCAATCTTCATGATTCTTTCAAGTATTGATCAGTACACTAATCAAACGTGGATGCCCAAGTTTTGTTCTTCTAGGTTGTAGCATTCGTTTGCAGGAACAGTTAGAAATTATAGGTTTCACTCTGTTTTCTCCTATATTGACAGATGCAGTTAGAACTCTAAATCAAACACGGTTTGTGCTAGCTTCTTGAAACTTGACACAATAAAGTAGTTCTACGTTCTATCTCTAAGGTTTGTTTCCTCTTGTATCCTAAAGCTGGGACTGGCGAATAACACTTATACTGAAAGGGGTTGCCAAACTTCCAACACACTAGAGTCTCCTGAAATCTCAACATATATTTTTTCATCCAATCTTCATGATACTTTCAAGTAATGATCAGAACACCAATCCCACCTGGATGCCAAAGTTTAGTTCTCCTAGATTGAAGCATTCTTTTGGAGTAACAGTGTGAATTTTTAGGTTTCACTCTGTTTTCTCCTATATTGACAAATGTAGTTCGAACTCTAAATCAAACACGGTTTGTGCTAGCTTCTTGAAACTTGAAACAGTAAAGTAGTTCTACATTCTATTTTTATTTTTTCTTTCCTCTGGATGTAGACCTAAGCAGAGACTGACGAAAGACACATTCAATGAAAGGCGTTGTTAGGCTGCCAAAATACTACCATCTCCTGAAATCTCAACATATTTTTTTTTCCGACCTTCATGATAATTTCAAGTAATGAGCAGTACACCAATAAAACGTGGATGTTCAAGTTCCGTTCTCCTAGGTTGAAGCATTCGTTTGCAGTAACAGTTTGAATTTTTAGTTTTCACTCTGTTTTCCCCTATATTGACAGATGCAGTTCGAACTCTAAATCAAACATGGTTTGTGCTAGCTTCTTGAAACTTGACACAATAAAGTAGTTCTATGTTCTATCTCTAAGGTTTGTTTCCTCTTGATGTAGCCTTAAGCAGAGACTGGCGAATAACACTTTCAATGAAAGGCGTTGTTAAGCTTCCAAAAAACTACCATCTCCTGAAATCTCAACATATATTTTTTCATCCAATCTTCATGATTCTTTCAAGTATTGATCAGTACACCAATCAAACGTGGATGCCCAAGTTTTGTTCTTCTAGGTTGTAGAATTCGTTTGCAGGAACACTTAGAAATTATAGGTTTCACTCTGTTTTCTCCTATATTGACAGATGCAGTTAGAACTCTAAATCAAACACGGTTCGTGCCACCTTCTTGAAACTTGACACAATAAAGTAGTTCTACGTTCTATCTCTAAGGTTTGTTTCCTCTTGTATCCTAAAGCTGGGACTGGCGAATAACAATTATACTGAAAGGAGTTGCCAAACTTCCAACACACTAGAGTCTCGTGAAATCTCAACATATATTTTTTCATCCAATCTTCATGATACTTTCAAGTAATGATCAGTACACCAATACCACTTGAATGCCAAAGTTTAGTTCTCCTAGATTGAATCATTCTTTTGGAGTAACAGTTTGAATTTTTATATTTCACTCTGTTTTCTCCTATATTGACAAATGTAGTTCGAACTCAAAATCAAACACGGTTTGTGCTAGCTTCTTGAAACTTGAAACAGTAAAGTAGTTCTACATTCTATTTTTATTTTTTGTTTCCTCTGGATGTAGAACTAAGCAGAGACTGTCGAAAGACACATTCAATGAAAGGCGTTGTTAGGCTGCCAAAATACTACAGTCTCCTGAAATCTCAACATATTTTTTTTTCCGACCTTCATGATAATTTCAAGTAATGAGCAGTACACCAATAAAACGTGGATGTTCAAGTTCCGTTCTCCTAGGTTGAAGCATTCGTTTGCAGTAACAGTTTGAATTTTTAGTTTGCACTCTGTTTTCTCCTATATTGACAGATGCATTTCGAACTCTAAATCAAACATGGTTTGTGCTAGCTTCTTGAAACGTGACACAATAAAGTAGTTCTACGTTCTATCTCTAAGGTTTGTTTCCTCTTGATGTAGCCTTAAGCAGAGACTGGCGAATAACCCTTTCAATGAAAGGCGTTGTTAAGCTTCCAAAAAACTACCGTCTCCTGAAATCTCAACATATATTTTTTCATCCAATCTTCATGATTCTTTCAAGTATTGATCAGTACACCAATCAAACGTGGATGCCCAGGTTTTGTTCTTCTAGGTTGTAGCATTCGTTTGCAGGAACAGTTAGAAATTATAGGTTTCACTCTGTTTTCTCCTATATTGACAGATGCAGTTAGAACTCTAAATCAAACACGGTTTGTGCTAGCTTCTTGAAACTTGACACAGTGTAGTAGTTCTACGTTCTATCACTAAGGTTTGTTTCCTCTTGTATCCTAAAGCTGGGACTGGCGAATAACACTTATACTGAAAGGGGTTGCCAAACTTCCAACACACTAGAGTCTCCTGAAATCTCAACATATATTTTTTCATCCAATCTTCATGATACTTTCAAGTAATGATCAGTACACCAATCCCACTTGGATGCCAAAGTTTAGTTATCCTAGATTGAAGCATTCTTTTGGAGTCACTTTGTGAATTTCTAGGTTTCACTCTGTTTTCTCCTATATTGACAAATGTAGTTCGAACTCTAAATCAAACACGGTTTGTGCTAGCTTCTTGAAACTTGACACAATAAAGTAGTTCTACGTTCTATCTCTAAGGTTTGTTTCCTCTTGATGTAGCCTTAAGCAGAGACTGGCGAATAACACTTTCAATGAAAGGCGTTGTTAAGCTTCCAAAAAACTACCGTCTCCTGAAATCTCAACATACATTTTTTCATCCAATCTTCATGATTCTTTCAAGTATTGATCAGTACACCAATCAAACGTGGATGACCAAGTTTTGTTCTTCTAGGTTGTAGCATTCGTTTGCAGGAACAGTTAGAAATTATAGGTTACACTCTGTTTTCTCCTATATTGACAGATGCAGTTATAACTCTAAATCAAACACGGTTTGTGCTAGCTTCTTGAAACTTGACACAATAAAGTACTTCTATGTTCTATCACTAAGGTTTGTTTCCTCTTGTATCCCAAAGCTGGGACTGGCGAATAACACTTATACTGAAAGGGGTTGCCAAACTTCCAACACACTAGAGTCTCCTGAAATCTCAACATATATTTTTTCATCCAATCTTCATGATACTATCAAGTAATGATCAGTACACCAATCCCACTTGAATGCTAAAGTTTAGTTCTCCTAGATTGAAGCATTCTTTTGGAGTAACAGTTTGAATTTTTAGGTTTCACTCTGTTTTCTCCTATATTGACAAATGTAGTTCGAACTCAAAATCAAACACGGTTTGTGCTAGCTTCTTGAAACTTGAAACAGTAAAGTAGTTCTACATTCTATTGTTATTTTTTGTTTCCTCTGGATGTAGACCTAAGCAGAGACTGACGAAAGACACATTCAATGAAAGGCGTTGTTAGGCTGCCAAAATACTACAGTCTCCTGAAATCTCAACATATTTTTTTTTCCGACCTTCATGATAATTTCAAGTAATGAGCAGTACACCAATAAAACGTGGATGTTCAAGTTCCGTTCTCCTAGGTTGAAGCATTCGTTTGCAGTAACAGTTTGAATTTTTAGTTTGCACTCTCTTTTCTCCTATATTGACAGATGCAGTTCGAACTCTAAATCAAACAAGGTTAGTGCTAGCTTCTTGAAACGTGACACAATAAAGTAGTTCTACGTTCTATCTCTAAGGTTTGTTTCCTCTTGATGTAGCCTTAAGCAGAGACTGGCGAATAACACTTTCAATGAAAGGAGTTGTTAAGCTTCCAAAAAACTACCGTCTCCTGAAATGTCAACATATATTTTTTCATCCAATCTTCATGATTCTTTCAAGTATTGATCAGTACACCAATCAAACGTGGATGCACAAGTTTTGTTCTTCTAGGTTGTAGCATTCGTTTGCAGGAACAGTTAGAAATTATATGATTCACTCTGTTTTCTCCTATATTGACAGATGCATTTAGAACTCTAAATCAAACACGGTTTGTGCTAGCTTCTTGAAACCTGACACAATAAAGTAGTTCTACGTTCTATCTCTAAGGTTTGTTTCCTCTTGTATCCTAAAGCTGGGACTGGCGAATAACACTTATACTGAAAGGGGTTGCCAAACTTCCAACACACTAGAGTCTCCTGAAATCTCAACATACATTTTTTCATCCAATCTTCATGACACTTTCAAGTAATTATCAGTACACCAATCCCACTTGGATGCCAAAGTTTAGTTCTCCTAGATTGAAGCATTCTTTTGGAGTAACAGTTTGAATTTTTAGGTTTCACTCTGTTTTCTCCTATATTGACAGATGCAGTTAGAACTCTAAATCAAACACGGTTTGTGCTAGCTTCTTGAAACTTGACACAATAAAGTAGTTCTACGTTCTATCTCTAAGGTTTGTTTCCTCTTGTATCCTAAAGCTGGGACTGGCGAATAACACGTATCCTGAAAGGGGTTGCCAAACTTCCAACACACTAGAGTCTCCTGAAATCTCAACATATATTTTTTCATCCAATCTTCATGATACTTTCAATAATGATCAGTACACCAATCCCACTTAGATGCCAAAGTTTAGTTCTCCTAGATTGAAGCATTCTTTTGGAGTAACAGTTTGAATTTTTAGGTTTCACTCGGTTTTCTCCTATATTGACAAATGTAGTTCGAACTCTAAATCAAACACGGTTTGTGCTAGCTTCTTGAAACTTGAAACAGTAAAGTAGTTCTACATTCTATTTTTATTTTTTGTTTCCTCTGGATGTAGACCTAAGCAGAGACTGACGAAAGACACATTCAATGAAAGGCGTTGTTAGGCTGCCAAAATACTACAGTCTCCTGAAATCTCTACATATTTTTTTTTCCGACCTTCATGATAATTTCAAGTAATCAGCAGTACACCAATAAAACGTGGATTTTCAAGTTTTGTTCTCCTAGGTTGAAGCATTCGTTTGCAGTAACAGATTGAATTTTTAGTTTTCACTCTCTTTTCTCCTATATTGACAGATGCAGTTCGAACTCTAAATCAAACATGGTTTGTGGTAGCTTCTTGAAACTTGACACAATAAAGTAGTTCTACGTTCTGTCTCTAAGGTTTGTTTCCTCTTGTATCCTAAAGCTGGGACTGGCGAATAACACTAATACTGAAAGGGGTTGCCAAACTTCCAACACACTAGAGTCTCGTGAAATCTCAACATATATTTTTTCATCCAATCTTCATGATACTTTCAAGTAATGATCAGTACACCAATCCCACTTGGATGCCAAAGTTTAGTTCTCCTAGATTGAAGCATTCTTTTGGAGTAACAGTTTGAATTTTTAGGTTTCACTCTGTTTTCTCCTATATTGACAAATGTAGTTCGAACTCTAAATCAAACAGGGTTTGTGCTAGCTTCTTGAAACTTGACACAATAAAGTAGTTCTACGTTCTATCTCTAAGGTTTGTTTCCTCTTGTATCCTAAAGCTGGAACTGGCGAATAACACTTATACTGAAAGGGGTTGCCAAACTTCCAACACACTAGAGTCTCGTGAAATCTCAACATATATTTTTTCATCCAATCTTCATGATACTTTCAAGTAATGATCAGTACACCAATCCCACTTGGATGCCAAAGTTTAGTTCTCCTAGATTGAAGCATTCTTTTGGAGTAACAGTTTGAATTTTTAGGTTTCACTCTGTTTTCTCCTATATTGACAAATGTAGTTTGAACTCTAAATCAAACACGGTTTGTGCTAGCTTCTTGAAACTTGAAACAGTAAAGTAGTTCTACATTCTATTTTTATTTTTTGTTTCCTCTGGATGTAGACCTAAGCAGAGAGTGACGAAAGACACATTCAATGAAATGCGTTGTTAGGCTGCCAAAATACTACAGTCTCCTGAAATCTCAACATATTTTTTTTTCCGAACTTCATGATAATTTCAAGTAATGAGCAGTACACCAATAAAACGTGGATGTTCAAGTTCCGTTCTCCTAGGTTGAAGCATTCGTTTGCAGTAACAGTTGAATTTTTAGTTTTCACTCTGTTTTCTCCTATATTGACAGATGCAGTTCGAACTCTAAATCAAACATGGTTTGTGGTAGCTTCTTGAAACTTGACACAATAAAGTAGTTCTACGTTCTATCACTAAGGTTTGTTTACTCTTGATGTAGCCTTAAGCAGAGACTGGCGAATAACACTTTCAATGAAAGGCGTTGTTAAGCTTCCAAAAAACTACCGTCTCCTGAAATCTCAACATATAATTTTTCATCCAATCTTCATGATTCTTTCAAGTATTGATCAGTACACCAATCAAACGTGGATGACCAAGTTTTGTTCTTCTAGGTTGTAGCATTCGTTTGCAGGAACAGTTAGAAATTATAGGTTTCACTCTGTTTTCTCCTATATTGACAGATGCAGTTAGAACTCTAAATCAAACACGGTTTGTGCTAGCTTCTTGAAACTTGACACAATAAAGTAGTTCTACGTTCTATCTCTAAGGTTTGTTTCCTCTTGTATCCTAAAGCTGGGACTGGCGAATAACACTTATACTGAAAGGGGTTGCAAACTTCCAACACACTAGAGACTCCTGAAATCTCAACATATATTTTTTCATCCAATCTTCATGATACTTTCAAGTAATGATCAGTACACCAATCCCACTTGGATGCCAAAGTTTAGTTCTCCTAGATTGAAGCATTATTTTGGAGTAACAGTTTGAATTGTTAGGTTTCACTCTGTTTTCTCCTATATTGACAAATATAGTTCGAACTCTAAATCAAACAGCGTTTGTGCTAGCTTCTTGAAACTTGAAACAGTAAAGTAGTTCCACATTCTATTTTTATTTTTTGTTTCCTCTGGATGTAGACCTAAGCAGAGACTGAGGAAAGACATATTCAATGAAAGGCGTTGTTAGGCTGCAAAATACTAAAGTCTCCTGAAATCTCAACATATTTTTTTTTCCGACCTTCATGATCATTTCAAGTAATGAGCAGTACACCAATAAAACGTGGATGTTCAAGTTTCGTTCTCCTAGGTTGAAGCATTCGTTTGCAGTTACAGTTTGAATTTTTGTTTTCACTCTGTTTTCTCCTATATTGACAGATGCAGTTCAAACTCTAAATCAAACATGGTTTGTGCTAGCTTCTTGAAACTTGACACAATAAAGTAGTTCTACGTTCTATCTCTAAGGTTTGTTTCCTCTTGATGTAGCCTTAAGCAGAGACTGGCGAATAACACTTTCAATGAAAGGCCTTGTTAAGCTTCCAAAAAACTACCGTCTCCTGAAATCTCAACATACATTTTTTCATCCAATCTTTATTATTCTTTCAAGTATTGATCAGTACACCAATCAAACGTGGATTCCCAAGTTTTGTTCTTCTAGGTTGTAGCATTCCTTTGCAGGAACAGTTAGAAATTATTGGTTTCACTCTGTTTTCTCCTATATTGACAGATGCAGTTAGAATTCTAAATCAAACACGGTTTGTGCTAGCTTCTTGAAACTTGACACAATAAAGTAGTTCTACGTTCTATCTCTAAGGTTTGTTTCCTCTTGTATCCTAAAGCTGGGACTGGCGAATAACACTTATACTGAAAGGGGTTGCCAAACTTCCAACACACTAGAGTCTCGTGAAATCTCAACATATATTTTTTCATCCAATCTTCATGATACCTTCAAGTAATGATCAGTACACCAATCCCACTTGGATGCCAAAGTTTAGTTCTCCTAGATTGAAGCATTCTTTTGGAGTAACAGTTTGAATTTTTAGGTTTCACTCTGTTTTCTTCTATATTGACAAATGTAGTTCGAACTCTAAATCAAACACGGTTTGTGCTAGCTTCTTGAAACTTGAAACAGTAAAGTAGTTCTACATTCTATTTTTATTTTTTGTTTCATCTGGATGTAGACCTAAGCAGAGACTCAAGAAAGACACATTCAATGAAAGGCGTTGTTAGGCTGCCAAAATACTACAGTCTCCTGAAATCTCTACATATTTTTTTTTCCGACCTTCATGATAATTTCAAGTAATGAGCAGTACACAGATAAAACGTGGATGTTCAAGTTTCGTTCTCCTAGGTTGAAGCATTCGTTTGCAGTAACAGCTTGAATTTTATTTTCACTCTGTTTTCTCCTATATTGACAGATGCAGTCGAACTCTAAATCAAACATGGTTTGTGCTAGCTTCTTGAAACTTGACACAATAAAGTAGTTCTACGTTCTATCTCTAAGGTTTGTTTCCTCTTGATGTAGCCTTAAGCAGAGACTGGCGAATAACACTTTGAATGAAAGGCGTTGTTAAACTTCCAAAAACTACCGTCTCCTGAAATCTCAACATATATTTTTCATCCAATCTTCATGATTCTTTCAAGTATGGATCAGTACACCAATCAAACGTGGATGCCCAAGTTTTGTTCTTCTAGGTTGTAGCATTCGTTTGCAGGAACAGTTAGAAATTATAGGTTTCACTCTGTTTTCTCCTATATTGACAGATGCAGTTAGAACTCTAAATAAAACACGGTTTGTGCTGGCTTCTTGAAACTTGACACAATAAAGTACTTCTATGTTCTATCTCTAAGGTTTGTTTCCTCTTGTATCCTAAAGCTGGGACTGGCGAATAACACTTATACTGAAAGGGGTTGCCAAACTTCCAACACACTAGAGTCTCCTGAAATCTCAACATATATTTTTTCATCCAATCTTCATGATACTTTCAAGTAATGATCAGTACACCAATCCCACTTGGATGCCAAAGTTTAGTTCTCCTAGATTGAAGCATTCTTTTGGAGTAACAGTTTGAATTGTTAGGTTTCACTCTGTTTTCTCCTATATTGACAAATATAGTTCGAACTCTAAATCAAACAGGGTTTGTGCTAGCTTCTTGAAACTTGAAACAGTAAAGTAGTTCTACATTCTATTTTTATTTTTTGTTTCCTCTGGATGTAGACCTAAGCAGACACTGACGAAAGACACATTCAATGAAAGGCGTTGTTACGCTGCCAAAATACTACAGTCTCCTGAAATCTCAACATATTTTTTTTTCCGACCTTCATGATAATTTCAATTAATGAGCAGTACAGCAATAAAACGTGGATGTTCAAGTTTCGTTCTCCTAGGTTGAAGCATTCGTTTGCAGTAACAGTTTGAATTTTTAGTTTTCACTCTGTTTTCTCCTATATTGACAGATGCAGTTCGAACTCTAAATCAAACATGGTTTGTGCCAGCTTCTTGAAACTTGACACAATAAAGTAGTTCTACGTTCTATATCTAAGGTTTGTTTCCTCTTGATGTAGCCTTAAGTAGAGACTGGCGAATAACACTTTCAATGAAAGGCGTTGTTAAGCTTCCAAAAAACTACCATCTCCTGAAATCTCAACATATATTTTTTCATCCAATCTTCATGATTCTTTCAAGTATTGATTAGTACACCAATCAAACGTGGATGCCCAAGTTTTGTTCTTCTAGGTTGTAGTATTCGTTTGCAGAACAGTTAGAAATTATAGGTTTCACTCTGTTTTCTCCTATATTGACAGAGGCAGTTAGAACTCTATATCAAACACGGTTTGTGCTAGCTTCTTGAAACTTGACACAGTAAAGTAGTTCTACGTTCTATCTCTAAGGTTTGTTTCCTCTTGTATCCTAAAGCTGGGACTGGCGAATAACACTAATACTGAAAGGGGTTGCCAAACTTCCAACACACTAGAGTCTCGTGAAATCTCAACATATATTTTTTCATCCAATCTTCATGATACTTTCAAGTAATGATCAGTACACCAATCCCACTTGGATGCCAAAGTTTAGTTCTCCTAGATTGAAGCATTCTTTTGGAGTAACAGTTTGAATTTTTAGGTTTCACTCTGTTTTCTCCTATATTGACAAATGTAGTTCGAACTCTAAATCAAACACGGTTTGTGCTAGCTTCTTGAAACTTGAAGCAGTAAAGTAGTTCTACATTCTATTTTTATTTTTTGTTTCTTATGGATGTAGACCTAAGCAGAGAGTGACGAAAGAACATTCAATGAAAGGCGTTGTTAGGCTGCCAAAATACTACAGTCTCCTGAAATCTCTACATATTTTTTTTCCGACCTTCATGATAATTTCAAGTAATGAGCATTACACCAATAAAACGTGGATGTTCAAGTTTCGTTCTCCTAGGTTGAAGCATTCGTTTGCAGTAACAGCTTGATTTTTTAGTTTTCACTCTGTTTTCTCCTATATTGACAGATGCAGTTCGAACTCTAAATCAAACATGGTTTGTGCTAACTTCTTGAAACTTGACACAATAAAGTAGTTCTACGTTCTATCTCTAAGGTTTGTTTCCTCTTGATGTAGCCTTAAGCAGAGACTGGCGAATAACACTTTCAATGAAAGGCGTTGTTAAGCTTCCAAAAAACTACCGTCTCCTGAAATCTCAACATATATTTTTTCATCCAATCTTCATGATTCTTTCAAGTATTGATCAGTACACCAATCAAACGTGGATGCCCAAGTTTTGTTCTTCTAGGTTGTAGCATTCGTTGCAGGAACAGTTAGAAATTATAGGTTTCACTCTGTTTTCTCCTATATTGACAGATGCAGTTAGAACTCTAAATCAAACACGGTTTGTGCTAGCTTCTTGAAACTTGACACAATAAAGTAGTTCTACGTTCTATCTCTAAGGTTTGTTTCCTCTTGTATCCTAAAGCTGGGACTGGCGAATAACACTTATACTGAAAGGGGTTGCCAAACTTCCAACACACTAGAGTCTCCTGAAATCTCAACATATATTTTTTCATCCAATCTTCATGATACTTTCAAGTAATGATCAGTACACCAATCCCACTTGGATGCCAAAGTTTAGTTCTCCTAGATTGAAGCATTCTTTTGGAGTAACAGTTTGAATTTTTAGGTTTCACTCTGTTTTCTCCTATATTGACAAATGTAGTTCGAACTCTAAATCAAACACGGTTTGTGCTAGCTTCTTGAAACTTGAAACAGTAAAGTAGTTCTACATTCTATTTTTATTTTTTGTTTCCTCTGGATGTAGACCTAAGCAGAGACTGACGAAAGACACATTCAATGAAAGGCGTTGTTAGGCTGCCAAAATACTACAGTCTCCTGAAATCTCAACATATTTTTTTTCCGACCTTCATGATCATTTCAAGTAATGACCAGTACACCAATAAAACGTGGATGTTCAAGTTTCGTTCTCCTAGGTTGAAGCATTCGTTTGCAGTAACAGTTTGAATTTTTAGTTTTCACTCTGTTTTCTCCTATATTGACAGATGCAGTTCGAACTCTAAATCAAACATGGTTTGTGCTAGCTTCTTGAAACTTGACACAATAAAGTAGTTCTACGTTCTATCTCTAAGGTTTGTTTCCTCTTGATGTAGCCTTAAGCAGAGACTGGCGAATAACACTTTCAATGAAAGGCGTTGTTAAGCTTCCAAAAAACTACCGTCTCCTGAAATCTCAACATACATTTTTTCATCCAATCTTCATGATTCTTTCAAGTATTGATCAGTACACCAATCAAACGTGGATGCCCAAGTTTTGTTCTTCTAGGTTGTAGCATTCGTTTGCAGGAACAGTTAGAAATTATAGGTTTCACTCTGATTT
>NW_027517989.1:0-37747 GCF_048772815.1 Callospermophilus lateralis
GATGAATTTGGAACTGTAAATCCAACATGGTTTGTAGTAGCTCTTTGACACTTGACGAAAAAAAGGAGTTCTCAGTTTTGTCTCTATGGTTTGTTGCCTCTTCAATTAGCCCTAGGCACAGACTGTGGAAAAGCACTTTCATTGAGAAGGGTTGCCAACCTTCTAAGAAATAACGAGTATCTGAAGTACCAGCAAATATTTTTTCACCCAATGTTCATTAAACTTGGTGGTAATGATCGGTACACAAATCCCAATTGACTCACTAAATTTAGTTCTTTTAGGTTGAAGCGTTCGTGTACAGTAGCAGTTTATATTTTTAGGTTTCCCTCTGTTCTCCTCAATATACATAGATGAATGTGGAACTCTAAATCCAACATGGTTTGTAGTAGCTCTTTGAAACTTGACAAAATAAAGGAGTTCTCAGTTTTGTCTCTATGATTTGTTTCCTCTTCAAGTAGCCCTAAGCAGAGACTGTGGAAGAGCACTTTCATTGAAAGGGGTTGCCAAGCTTCCAAGAAATTACGAGTTTCCGAAATACCAGCAAATACTTTTTCACCCAATCTTTATGATACTTGGTGGTAATGAAAAGTACCCAAATCCCACTTGGCTCACCAAATTTTGTTTTCTAGGTTGAAGCGTTCGTTTACAGTAGCAGTTTTTATTTTTAGGTTTCCCTTTGTTCTCTCTTATATAGATAGATGAATTTGGAACTGTAAATCCAACATGGTTTGTAGTAGCTCTTTGAAACTTGACAAACTAAAGGAGTTCTCAGTTTTGTTTCTATGGTTTGTTTCCTCTTCAAGTAGCCCTAGGCACAGACTGTGGAAAAGCACTTTTAATGATAGGGGATGCCAAGCTTCTAAGAAATAACGAGTTTCCGAAATACCAGCAAATATTTATTCACCCAATCTTGATGATACTTGATGGTAATGATCAGTACAGCAATCCCACTTTTCTCACCAAATTTTCTTCTTCTAGGTTGAACCGTTCGTCTACAGTAGCAGTTTTTATATTTAGGTTTCACTTTGTTCTCTTCTATATAGATAGATGAATTTGGAACTCTAAATCCAACATGGTTTGTAGTAGCTCTTTGAAACTTAAAAAAATAAAGCTGTTCTCAGTTTTGTCTCTATGGTTTGTTTCCTCTTCCAGTAGCCCTAGGCACAGACTGTTGAAAAGCACTTTCATTGAGAGGGGTTGCCAAGCTTCTAAGAAATAACGAGTTTCCGAAATACCAGCAAATATTTTTTTACCCAATCTTGATGATACGTGGTGGTAATGATCAGTACACCAATTCCACTTGGCTCACCAAATTTTGTTCTTCTAGGTTGAAGCGTTCATCTACAGTAGCAGTTTTTTATGTAGGTTTCACTATGTTCTCTCTTTTATATAAAGATAAATTTGGAACTCTAAATCCAACATGGTTTGTACTAGCTCTTTGAAACCTGACAAAATAAAGTAGTTCTCAGTTTTGTCTCTATCGTTTGTTTCCTCTTCAAGTAACCCGAGGCACAGACTGTGGAAAAGCTCTTTCATTGAAAGGTTTTGCCAAACATCTAAGAAATTACGAGTTTCCGAAATACAGGCAAATATTTTTTAACCCAACCTGGATGATACGTGGGGGTAATAAGAAGTACACAAATCCCACATGGCTCAACATATTGTGTTCTTCTAGGTTGAAGCGATCCTCTACAGTAGCAGTTTTTATATGTGGGTTTCACTCTGTTCTCTCTTACATAGATAGAAAAATTTGAAACTCTAAATCCAACACGGTTTGTAGTAGCTATTTGAAACTTGACAAACTAAAGTAGTTCTCAGTATTGTCTCTATGGTTTGTTTCCTCTTCAAGTAGCCCTAAGCAGAGACTGTGGAAAAGCACTTTCATTGAAAGGGGTTGACAAGCTTCCAAAAATAACGATTTTCCGAAATACCAGCAAATATTTTTTCACCCAATCTTGATGATACTTGGTGGTAATGAAAAGTACACGAATCCCACTTGGCTCACCCAATTTTGTTCTTCTAGGTTGAAGCGTCCGTTTACAGTAGCAGTTTTTTTTTTTAGGTTTCACTCTGTTCTCTCCTATATAGATAGATGAATTAGGAACTCTAAATCCAACATGGTTTGTAGTAGCTCTTTAAACTTCACAAAAAAAAGGAGTTCTCAGTTTTGTCTGTATGATTTGTTTCCTTTTCAAGTAGCCCTAAGCAGAGACTGTGGAAAAGCACTTTCATTGAAAGGTGTTGCCAAGCTTCCAAGAAATTACGAGTTTCCGAAATACCAGCAAATATTTTTTCACCCAATCTTGATGATACGTGGTGCTAATGACAAGACAACAAATCCCACTTGGCTCACCAAATTTTGTTCTTCTAGTTTGAAGCGTTCGTTTACAGTAGCAGTTTTTATTTTTAGGTTTCACTCTGTTCTCTCCTATATTGATAGATGAAATTGGAACTCTAAATTCAACATGGTTTGCAGTATTTCTTTGAAACTTGACAAAATAAAGTAGGTCTCAGTTTTTTCTCTATGGTTTGTTTCCTCTTCAAGTACCCTAGGCACAGACTGTGGAAAATCACTTTCATAGAAAGGGGTTGCCAAGCTTCCAAGAAATAACGAGTTTAAAAATTGCCAGCAAATATTTATTCACCCAATCTTGATGATACTTGGTGGTAATGATCGGTACACAAATCCCATTGACTCACCAAATTTTGTTCTTCTAGTTTGAAGTGTTCGATTATGTAGAGGTTTATATTTTTAGGTTTCCCTCTGTTCTCTCCTATATAGATAGTTGAATTTGGAACTCTAAATCCAACATGGTTTGTAGTAGCTCTTTGAAACTTGACAAAAAAAGTAGCTCTCAGTTTTGTCTCTATGATTTGTTTCCTCTTCAAGTAGCCCTAAGCAGAGACTGTGGAAAAACACTTTCATTGAAAGGAGTTGAAAAGCTTCCAAGAAATTGCGAGTTTCCGAAATACCAGCAAATACATTTTCACCCAATCTTGATGATACGTGGTGGTAATGACAAGTACACAAATCCCACTTGGCTCAATATATTTTGTTCCAATAGGTTGAAGCGTTCGTTTACAGTAGCATTTTTTATTTTTAGGTTTCACTTTGTTCTCTCCTATATAGATAGATGAATTTGGAACTTTAAATCCAACATGGTTTGTAGTAGCTTTTTGAAACTTGACAAAGTAAAGGAGTTCTAAGATTTTGCCTCTATGGTGTTTAATTTTCAAGTAGCCCTAGGCACAGACTGTGGAAAACCACTTTCATTGAGAGAGGTTGCCAAGCTTCTAAGAAATAACGAGTTACCGAAATACCAGCAAATATTTTTTCACCCAATCTTGATGATACTTGGTGGTAATGATCAGTACACAAATCCCACTTGGCTCACCAAATTTTGTTCTTCTAGGTTGAATGGTTCGTCTAGAGTAGCAGTTTTTATATGTGGGTTTCACTCTGTTCTCTCCTATATAAATAGATGAATTTGGAACTCTAAATCCAACATGGTTTGTAGTAGCTCTTTGAAACTTGACAAAAAAAGTAGTTCTCAGTTTTGTCTCTATGGCTTGTTGCCTCTTCAAGTAGCCCTAAGCAGGGACTGTGGAAAAGCACTTTCATTAAAAAGGGTTGCCAAGCTTCCTATAAACTACGAGTTTCCGAAATACCAGCAAATATTTTTTCTCCCAATCTTGATGATACGTGGTGGTAATGACAAGTACACAAATCCCACTCTCTCTCCAAATTTTGTTCTTCTAGGTGGAAGCTTTCGTTTACAGTTGCAGTTTTTATTTTTGGTTTCACTCTGTTCTATCCTATAAACATAGATGAATTTGGAACTCTAAATCCAACATGGTTTGTAGTAGCTCTTTGAAACTTGACAAAATAAAAAAGTTCTCAGTTTTGTCTCTATGTTTTGTTTCCCCTTCAAGTAGCCCAAGGCACAGACTGTGGAAACGCACTTTCATTGAGAGGGGTTGCCAAGCTTCTAAGAAATAACTAGTTTCCGAAAAACCAGCAAATAATTTTTCACCAAATCTTGATGATACTTGGTGGTAATGATCAGTACAGAAATCCCACTTGGCACACCAATTTTTGTTCTTCTAGGTTGAAGCGTTCATCTACAGTAGTCATTTTTATATTTTGGTTTCCCTCTGTTCTCTCCTATATAGATAGATGAATTTGGAACTCTAAATCCAACATGGTTTGTAGTAGCTCTTTGAAACTTGACAAAATAAAGGACTTCTCAGTTTTGTCTCTATGGTTGTTTCCTCTTCAAGTAGCCCTAGGCACAGACTGTGGAAAAGCACTTTCATTGAGAGGGGTTGCCAAGCTTCTAAGAAATAATGAGTTTCCGAAATACCAGCAAATATTTTTTCACCCAGTCTTGATGATACTTGGTGGTAATGATCAGTACACAAATCCCAGTTGGCTCACCAATTTTTGTTCTTCTAGGTTGAAGCGTTTGTCTACAGTAGTCGTTTTTATATTTAAGTTTCCCTCTGTTCTCTCCTATATACATAGATGAATTTGGAACTCTAAATCCAACATGGTTTATTGTCGCTCTTTGAAACTTGACAAAAAAAATTACTTCTCAGTTTTGTCTCTATGGTTTGTTTCTTCTTCAAGTAGCCCTAGGCACAGACTGTGGAAAAGCACTTTCATTGAGAGGGGTTGCCAAGCTTCTAAGAAATAACGAGTTTCCGAAACACCAGCAAATATTTTTTTCACCCAATAATGATGATACTTGGTGGTAATGATCATTACACAAATCTTACTTCACTAACCAATTGTGTTCTTCTAGGTTGAAGCGTTCGTTTACAGTAGCAGTTTATATTTTTAGGTGTCCCTCTGTTCTCCCCTATATAGATAGATGAATTTGGAACTCTAAATCCAGCATGGTTTCGAGTAACGCTTTGAAACTTGACAAAAAAAGTAGTTCTCAGTTTTGTCTCTATGATTTGTTTCCTCTTCAATTAGCCCTAAGCAGAGACTGTGGAAAAGCACTTTCATTGAAAGGAGTTGCCAAGCTTCCAAGAAATTACGAGTTTCCGAAATACCAGCAAATATTTTTTCTCCCAATCTTGATGATACGTGGTGGTAATGACAAGTACACAAATCCCACTCTCTCTCCAAATTTTGTTCTTCTAGGTGGAAGCGTTCGTTTACAGTTGCAGTTTTTATTTTTGGTTTCACTCTGTTCTATCCTATAAACATAGATGAATTTGGAACTCTAAATCCAACATGGTTTGTAGTAGCTCTTTGAAACTTGACAAAATAAAAAAGTTCTCAGTTTTGTCTCTATGTTTTGTTTCACCTTCAAGTAGCCCAAGGCACAGACTGTGGAAACGCACTTTCATTGAGAGGGGTTGCCAAGCTTCTAAGAAATAACTAGTTTCCGAAAAACCAGCAAATAATTTTTCACCAAATCTTGATGATACTTGGTGGTAATGATCAGTACAGAAATCCCACTTGGCACACCAATTTTTGTTCTTCTAGGTTGAAGCGTTCATCTACAGTAGTCATTTTTATATTTTGGTTTCCCTCTGTTCTCTCCTATATAGATAGATGAATTTGGAACTCTAAATCCAACATGGTTTGTAGTAGCTCTTTGAAACTTGACAAAATAAAGGACTTCTCAGTTTTGTCTCTATGGTTGTTTCCTCTTCAAGTAGCCCTAGGCACAGACTGTGGAAAAGCACTTTCATTGAGAGGGGTTGCCAAGCTTCTAAGAAATAATGAGTTTCCGAAATACCAGCAAATATTTTTTCACCCAGTCTTGATGATACTTGGTGGTAATGATCAGTACACAAATCCCAGTTGGCTCACCAATTTTTGTTCTTCTAGGTTGAAGCGTTTGTCTACAGTAGTCGTTTTTATATTTAAGTTTCCCTCTGTTCTCTCCTATATACATAGATGAATTTGGAACTCTAAATCCAACATGGTTTATTGTCGCTCTTTGAAACTTGACAAAAAAAATTACTTCTCAGTTTTGTCTCTATGGTTTGTTTCTTCTTCAAGTAGCCCTAGGCACAGACTGTGGAAAAGCACTTTCATTGAGAGGGGTTGCCAAGCTTCTAAGAAATAACGAGTTTCCGAAACACCAGCAAATATTTTTTCACCCAATAATGATGATACTTGGTGGTAATGATCATTACACAAATCTTACTTCACTAACCAATTGTGTTCTTCTAGGTTGAAGCGTTCGTTTACAGTAGCAGTTTATATTTTTAGGTGTCCCTCTGTTCTCCCCTATATAGATAGATGAATTTGGAACTCTAAATCCAGCATGGTTTCGAGTAACGCTTTGAAACTTGACAAAAAAAGTAGTTCTCAGTTTTGTCTCTATGATTTGTTTCCTCTTCAATTAGCCCTAAGCAGAGACTGTGGAAAAGCACTTTCATTGAAAGGAGTTGCCAAGCTTCCAAGAAATTACGAGTTTCCGAAATACCAGCAAATATTTTGTTACCCAATCTTGACGATACGTGGTGTTAATGACAAATACACAAATCCCACTTGGCTCACCAAATTTTGTTCTTCTAGGTTGAAGCGTTCCTTTACAGAAGCAGTTTTTATTTTTAGGTTTCACTCTGTTCTCTCCTATATAGATAGATGAATTTGGAACTCTAAATCCAACATGGTTTGTAGTAGCTCTTTGAAACTTCATAAAATAAAGTAGTTCTCAGTTTTGTCTCTATGGTTTGTTTCCTCTACAAGTAGCCCTAAGCAGAGACTGTGGAAATGCACTTTCATTGAAAGGGGTTGCCAAGCTTCCAAGAAATTACGAGTTTCCGAAATACCAGCAAATATTCTTTCACCCAATCTGGATGATACTTGGTGGTAATGATTGGTACACAAATCCCACTTGGCTCACCAAATTTTATTCTTCTAGGTTGAAGCGTTCGTTTACAGTAGCAGTTTATATTTTTAGGTTTCCCTCTGTTCTCTCCATATAGATAGATGAATTTGGAACTCTAAATCCAACATGGTTTCTAGTAGCTCTTTCAAACTTGACAAAACAAAGGAGTTCTCAGTTTTGTCTCTATGATTTGTTTCCTCTTCAAGTACTCCTAAGCGGAGTCTGTGGAAAAGCACTTTCATTGAAAGGGGTTGCCAAGCTTCAAATGAATTACGAGTTTCCGAAATACCAGCAAATATTTTTTCACCCAATCTTGATGATACGTGGTGGTAATGATCGGTACACTAATCCCACTTGGCTCACCAAATTTTGTTCTTCTGGTTTGAAGCGTTCGTCTACAGTAGTCGTTTTATATTTAGGTCTCCCTCTGTTCTCTCCTATATAGATAGATGAATTTGGAACTCTAAATCCAACATGGTTTGTAGTAACTATTTGAAACTTGACAAAATCAAGTAGATCTCAGTTTTGTCTCTATGGATTGTTTCCTCTTCAAGTAGCCCTAGGCACAGACTGTGAAAAGCACTTTCATTGAGAGGGGTTGCCAAGCTTCCAAGAAATAACGAGTTTCTGAAATATCAGCAAATATTTTTTCACCCAATCTTTATGATAATGAGTGGTAATGATCAGGACACAATTCCCACTTGGCTCACCAAATTCTGTTCTTCGAGGTTTAAGCGTTCGTCTACAGTAGCAGTTTTTATATTTAGGTTTCACTCTCTTCTCTCCTACATAGATAGATGAATTTGGAACTCTAAATCCAACATGGTTTTTAGGAGCTCTTTGAACCTTGAAAAATGAAGTAGTTCTCAGTTTTGTCTCTATGGTTTGTTTCCTCTTCAAGTAGCCCTAGGCACAGACTGTGGAAAAGCACTTTCATTGAGAGGGGTTGCCAAGCTTCTAAGAAATAAAGAGTTTCCGAAGTACCAGCAAATTTTTTTCACCCAATCTTGATGATACTTGGTGGTTATGATCAGGACACAAATCCCACTTATCTCAGCAAATTCTGTTCTTCAACTTGAAGAGTTCGTCTAAGTAGCATTTTTTTAATTCTGTTTTTCTCTGTTCTCTCCTATATAGATAGATGAATTTGGAACTCTAAATCCAACATGGTTTGTAGTAGCTCTTTGAAACTTCATAAAATAAAGTAGTTCTCAGTTTTGTCTCTATGGTTTGTTTCCTCTACAAGTAGCCCTAAGCAGAGACTGTGGAAATGCACTTTCATTGAAAGGGGGTGCCAAGCTTCCAAGAAATTACGAGTTTCCGAAATACCAGCAAATATTCTTTCACCCAATCTGGATGATACTTGGTGGTAATGATTGGTACACAAATCCCACTTGGCTCACCAAATTTTGTTCTTCTAGGTTGAAGCGTTTGTTTACAGTAGCAGTTTATATTTTTAGGTTTCCCTCTGTTCTCTCCATATAGATAGATGAATTTGGAACTCTAAATCCAACATGGTTTCTAGTAGCTCTTTCAAACTTGACAAAACAAAGGAGTTCTCAGTTTTGTCTCTATGATTTGTTTCCTCTTCAAGTACTCCTAAGCGGAGTCTGTGGAAAAGCACCTTCATTGAAAGGGGTTGCCAAGCTTCAAATGAATTACGAGTTTCCAAAATATCAGCAAATATTTTTTCACCCAATCCTGATGATACTTTGTGGTAAGGATCAGTACACAGATCCTACTTGGCTCACAAAATTCTGTTCTTCTAGGTTGAACCATTCGTCTAAGCAGCAGTTTTCATATGTAGGTTTCACTCTGTTCTCTCCTATATAGATAGATGAATTTGGAAATCTAAATCCAACATGGTTTGTAGTAGCTCTTTGAAACTTGGCAAAATAAAGGAGTTCACAGTTTTGTCTCTATGGTTTGTTTCCTTTTCAAGTAGCCCTAAGCAGACACTGTGGAAAAGCACTTTCATTGAAAGGGGTTGCCAATCTTCCAAGAAATTACGAGTTTCCGAAATACCAGCAAATATTTTTTCACCCAATCTTGATGATACGTAGTGGTAATGACAAGTACACATATCCCACTTGGCTCAACAAATTTTCTTCTTCTAGTTTGCAGCATTTGTATACAGTAGCAGTTTTTATTTTTAGGTTTCACTCTGTTCTCTCCTATATAGATAGATGAATTTGGAACTCTAAATCCAACATGTTTTGTAGTTTCTCTTTGAAACTTGACAAAATAAATTAGTTCTCAGTTTTGGCTCTATGGTTTTTTTTTTCTTCAAGTAGCCCTAAGCAGAGAGTGTGGAAAAGCACTTTCATTAAAAGGGGTTGCCAAGCTACCAAGAAATTACGAGTTTCCGAAATACCAGCAAATATTTTTTCACCCAATCTTGATGATACTTGGTGGTAATGATCGGTACACAAATCCCACTTTACTCACCAAATTTTGTTTTCTAGGTTGAAGCGTTCGTTTACAGTAGCAGTTTTTATTTTCAGGTTTCCCTCTGTTCTCTACTATATAGATAGATGAATTTGGAACTCTAAATCCAACATGGTTTGTAGAAGCTCTTTGAAACTTGACAAAATAAAGGAGTTCTCACTTTTGTCTCTATGGTTTGTTTTCTATTCAAGTAGCCCTAGGCACAGACTGTGGAAAAGCACTTTCATTGAGAGAGGTTTCCAAGCTTCTAAAAAATAACGAGTTTCTGAAATACCAGCAAATATTTTTTCACCCAATCTTGATGATACTTTGTGGTAATGACAATTACACAAATCACACTTGGCTCACCAAACTTTGTTCTTCTAGGTTGAATCTTTCGTCTACAGTAGCAGTTTTTATTTTTAGGTTTCACTCTGTTCTATCCTATATAGAGAGATGAATTTGGAATTCTAAATCCAACATGGTTCGCAGTAGCTCTCTGAAACTTGACAAAATAAAATACTTCTCAGTTTTGTCTCTATGGTTTGTTTCTTCTTCAAGTAGCCCTAGGCACAGACTGTGGAAAAGCACTTTCATTGAGAGGGGTTGCCAAGCTTCTAAGAAATAACGAGTTTCCGAAACACCAGCAAATATTTTTTCACCCAATAATGATGATACTTGGTGGTAATGATCATTACACAAATCTTACTTCACTAACCAATTGTGTTCTTCTAGGTTGAAGCGTTCGTTTACAGTAGCAGTTTATATTTTTAGGTGTCCCTCTGTTCTCCCCTATATAGATAGATGAATTTGGAACTCTAAATCCAACATGGTTTCGAGTAACGCTTTGAAACTTGACAAAAAAAGTAGTTCTCAGTTTTGTCTCTATGATTTGTTTCCTCTTCAATTAGCCCTAAGCAGAGACTGTGGAAAAGCACTTTCATTGAAAGGAGTTGCCAAGCTTCCAAGAAATTACGAGTTTCCGAAATACCAGCAAATATTTTGTTACCCAATCTTGACGATACGTGGTGTTAATGACAAATACACAAATCCCACTTGGCTCACCAAATTTTGTTCTTCTAGGTTGAAGCGTTCCTTTACAGAAGCAGTTTTTATTTTTAGGTTTCACTCTGTTCTCTCCTATATAGATAGATGAATTTGGAACTCTAAATCCAACATGGTTTGTAGTAGCTCTTTGAAACTTCATAAAATAAAGTAGTTCTCAGTTTTGTCTCTATGGTTTGTTTCCTCTACAAGTAGCCCTAAGCAGAGACTGTGGAAATGCACTTTCATTGAAAGGGGTTGCCAAGCTTCCAAGAAATTACGAGTTTCCGAAATACCAGCAAATATTCTTTCACCCAATCTGGATGATACTTGGTGGTAATGATTGGTACACAAATCCCACTTGGCTCACCAAATTTTATTCTTCTAGGTTGAAGCGTTCGTTTACAGTAGCAGTTTATATTTTTAGGTTTCCCTCTGTTCTCTCCATATAGATAGATGAATTTGGAACTCTAAATCCAACATGGTTTCTAGTAGCTCTTTCAAACTTGACAAAACAAAGGAGTTCTCAGTTTTGTCTCTATGATTTGTTTCCTCTTCAAGTACTCCTAAGCGGAGTCTGTGGAAAAGCACTTTCATTGAAAGGGGTTGCCAAGCTTCAAATGAATTACGAGTTTCCGAAATACCAGCAAATATTTTTTCACCCAATCTTGATGATACGTGGTGGTAATGATCGGTACACTAATCCCACTTGGCTCACCAAATTTTGTTCTTCTGGTTTGAAGCGTTCGTCTACAGTAGTCGTTTTATATTTAGGTCTCCCTCTGTTCTCTCCTATATAGATAGATGAATTTGGAACTCTAAATCCAACATGGTTTGTAGTAACTATTTGAAACTTGACAAAATCAAGTAGATCTCAGTTTTGTCTCTATGGATTGTTTCCTCTTCAAGTAGCCCTAGGCACAGACTGTGAAAAGCATTTTCATTGAGAGGGGTTGCCAAGCTTCCAAGAAATAACGAGTTTCTGAAATATCAGCAAATATTTTTTCACCCAATCTTTATGATAATGAGTGGTAATGATCAGGACACAATTCCCACTTGGCTCACCAAATTCTGTTCTTCGAGGTTTAAGCGTTCGTCTACAGTAGCAGTTTTTATATTTAGGTTTCACTCTCTTCTCTCCTACATAGATAGATGAATTTGGAACTCTAAATCCAACATGGTTTTTAGGAGCTCTTTGAACCTTGAAAAATGAAGTAGTTCTCAGTTTTGTCTCTATGGTTTGATTCCTCTTCAAGTAGCCCTAGGCACAGACTGTGGAAAAGCACTTTCATTGAGAGGGGTTGCCAAGCTTCTAAGAAATAAAGAGTTTCCGAAGTACCAGCAAATTTTTTTCACCCAATCTTGATGATACTTGGTGGTTATGATCAGGACACAAATCCCACTTATCTCAGCAAATTCTGTTCTTCTAGGTTGAAGCGTTCGTCTAAGTAGCATTTTTTTAATTGGGTTTTTCTCTGTTCTCTCCTATATAGATAGATGAATTTGGAACTCTAAATCCAACATGGTTTGTAGTAGCTCTTTGAAACTTCATAAAATAAAGTAGTTCTCAGTTTTGTCTCTATGGTTTGTTTCCTCTACAAGTAGCCCTAAGCAGAGACTGTGGAAATGCACTTTCATTGAAAGGGGTTGCCAAGCTTCCAAGAAATTACGAGTTTCCGAAATACCAGCAAATATTCTTTCACCCAATCTGGATGATACTTGGTGGTAATGATTGGTACACAAATCCCACTTGGCTCACCAAATTTTGTTCTTCTAGGTTGAAGCGTTCGTTTACAGTAGCAGTTTATATTTTTAGGTTTCCCTCTGTTCTCTCCATATAGATAGATGAATTTGGAACTCTAAATCCAACATGGTTTGTAGTAGCTCTTTGAAACTTGACCAAAAAAAAGTAGTTCTCAGTTTTGTCTCTATGGTTTGTTTCCTCTTCAAGTAGCCCTAAGCAGACACTGGGGAAAAGCACTTTCATTGAAAGGGGTTGCCAAGCTTCCAAGAAATTACGAGTTTCCGAAATACCAGCAAATATTTTTCACCCAATCTTGATGATACGTGGTGGTAATGACAAGTACACAAATCCCACTTAGCTCAACAAATTTTGTTCTTCTAGTTTGCAGCGTTCGTTTACAGTAGCAGTTTTTATTTTTATGTTTCGCTCTGTTCTCTTCTATATAGATAGATGAATTTGGAACTCTAAATCCAACATGTTTTGTAGTAGCTCTTTGAAACTTGACAAAATAAAGGTGTTCTCAGTTTTGTCTCTATGGTTTGTTTCCTCTTCAAGTAGCCATAGGCACAGTCTGTGGAAAAGCACTTTCATTGAGAGGGGTTGCCAAGCTTCTAAGAAATAACGAGTTTCCGAAATACCAGCAAATATTTTTTCACCCAATCTTGATGACACTTGGTGGTAATGACAAGTACACAAATCCCACTTGGCTCACCAAATTGTGTTCTTCTAGGTTGAAGCGTTCGTCTACAGCAGCAGTTTATATATGTACGTTTCACTCTGTTCAATCCTATATAGATAGGTGAATTTGGAACTCTAAATCCAACATGGTTTGAAGTAGCTCTTTGAAACATGGCAAAATAAAGTAGCTCTCAGTTTTGTCTCTATGGTTTGTTTCTTCTTCAAGTAGCCCTAGGCACAGACAGTGGAAAAGCACTTTCATTGAGAGGGGTTGCCAAGCTTCTAAGAAATAACGAGTTTCCGAAATACCAGCAAATTTTTTTTCACCCAATCTTGATGATACTTGGTGGTAATGATCAGTACACAAATCCCACTTGGGTCACCAAATTTTGTTTTTCTAATTTGAAGCGTTCTTCTACAGTTGCAGTTTTTATATTTAGGTATCACTCTGTTCTCTTCTATATAGATAGATTAATTTGGAACTCTAAATCCAACATGGTTTGTCAAGTTTGAAACTTGACAAAATAAAGGAGTTCTCAGTTCTTTCTCTATGGTGTGTTTCCTCTTCAAGTAGCCCTAGGTACAGACTGTGGAAAAGCACTTTCATTGAAACGGGTTGCCAAGCATCCAAGAAATAACGAGTTTCCGAAATACCAGCAATATTTTTTCACGCAATCTTGGTGATACGTGGTGGTAATGATCAGTACACAAATCCCACATGGCTCACCAAATTTAGTTCTTCTAAGTTTAAGCGTTCGTCTACAGTAGCAGTTTTTACATTCAGGTTTCACTCTGTTCTCTCCTATATAGATAGATGATTTTGGAACTCTAAATCCAACATGGTTTGTAGAAGCTCTTTGAAACTTGACAAAATAAAGGAGTTCTCACTTTTGTCTCTATGGTTTGTTTCCTATTCAAGTAGCCCTAGGCACAGACTGTGGAAAAGCACTTTCATTGAGAGAGGTTTCCAAGCTTCTAAAAAATAACGAGTTTCCGAAATACCAGCAAATATTTTTTCACCCAATCTTGATGATACGTGGTGGTAATGATCAGTACACAAATGCCACTTGGCTCACCAAATTGTGTTCTTCTAGGTTGAAGCGTTCGTTTACAGTAGCAGTTTTTATTTTTAGGTTTCACTCGGTTCTCTCCTATATAGATAGATGAATTTGGAACACTAAATCCAACATGGTTTGTAGTAGCTCTTTGAAACTTGACAAAATAAAGGAGTTCTCAGTTTTGTCTCTATGGTTTGTTTCCTCTTCAAGTAGCCCTAGGCACAGACTGTGGAAAAGCACTTTCATTGAGAGGGGTTGCCAAGCTTCTAAGAAATAACGAGTTTCTGAAATACCAGCAAATATTTTTTCACCCAATCTTTATGATAATGAGTGGTAATGATCAGGACACAATTCCCACTTGGCTCACCAAATTCTGTTCTTCTAGGTTGAATCGTTCGTCTACATTAGTAGTTTTTATATTTAGGTTTCACTCTGTTCTCTCCTATATAGATAGATGAATTTGGAACTCTAAATCCAACATGGTTTGTAGTAGCTCTTTGAAACTTGAAAAATAAAGTAGTTCTCAGTTTTGTCTCTATGGTTTGTTTCCTCTTCAAGTAGCCCTAGGCACAGACTGTGGAAAAGCACATTCATTGAGAGGGGTTGCCAAGCTTCTAAGAAATAACGAGTTTCCGAAATACCTACAATTATGTTTTCACCGAATCTTGATGATACGTGGTGGTAATGATCAGTACACAAATCCCATTTGGCTCACCATTTTGTTCTTTTAGGTTGAAGCGTTCGTCTACAGTAGCAGTTTTGATATTTATTTTTCCCTCTGTTCTGTCCTATATAGATAGATGAATTTGGAACTCTAAATCCAACATGGTTTGTAGTCGCTTTTTGAAACTTGACGACATAAAGGAGTTATCAGTTTTGTCTCTATGGTTTGATTCCTCTTCAAGTAGCCCTAAGCAGAGACTGTGGAAAAGCACTTTCATTGATAGGGGTTGCCAAGCATCCAAGAAATTACGAGTTTCCGAAATACCAGCAAATATTTTTTCACCCAATCTGGATGATACGTGGTGGTAATGATCGGTACACAAATCCTACTTTTCTCACCAAATGTTGTTCTTCTAGGTGGAAGCATTCGTCTACAGTAGCAGTTTTTATGTTTAGGTTTCACTCTGTTATCTCCTATGTAGATAGATGAATTTGGAACTCTAAATCCAACATGGATTGTAGTAGCTCTTTGAAACCTGACAAAATAAAGGAATTCTCAGTTTTTTTCTATAATTTGTTTCCTCTTCAAGTAGACCTAAGCAGAGACTGTGGAAAAGCACTTTCATTGAAAGGGGTTGCCAAGCTTCCATGAAATTACGAGTTTCCGAATACCAGCATATGTTTTTTCACCCAATCCTGATGATACTTGCTGGTAATGACAAGTACACAAATCCCAATTGGCTACCAAATTTTGTTCTTCTAGGTTGAAGCATTCGTTTACAGTAGCAGTTTTTATTTTTAGGTTTCACTCTGTTCTCTCCTATATAGATAGATGAATTTGGAACCCTAAATCAAACATTTGTTTGTAGTAGTTCTTTGAAACTTGACAAAATAAAGTAGTTCTCAGTTTTGTCTCTATGGTTTGTTTCCTCTTCAAGTAGCCCTAAGCAGAGACTGTGGAAAAGCACTTTCATTGAAATGGGTTGCCAATCTTCCAAGAAATAACGAGTTTCCGAAATACGAGCAAATATTTTTTCACCCAATTTTGATGATACGTGGTGGTAATGACAAGTACACAAATCCCACTTGGATCACCAAATTTTGTTTTTCTAGGTGGAAGCGTTCGTTTACAGGTGCAGTTTTTATTCTTGGTTTCACTCTGTTCTCTCCTATATAGATAGGTGAATTTGGAACTCTAAATCCAACACGGTTTGTAGTAGTTCTTTGAATCTTGACAAAATAAAGGAGTTCTCAGTTTTTTCTCTATGGTTTGTTTCCTCTTCAAGTAGCCCTAGGCACAGAGGGTGGAAAAGCACTTTCATTGAGAGGGGTTGTCAAGCTTCTAAGAAATAACTAGTTTCCGAAATACCAGCAAATATTTTTTTACCCAATCTGGATGATACTTGGTGATAATGATCAGTACACAAATCCAACTTGGCTCCCCAAATTTTGTTCTTCTAGGTTGAAGCGTTCGTCTACAGTAGCCGTTTTTATATTTAGGTTTCCCTCTGTTCTCTCCTATATAGATAGATGAATTTGGAACTCTAAATCCAACATGGTTTGTAGTCGCTCTTTGAAACTTGACAAAAAAAGTAGTTTTCAGTTTTGTCTCTATGGTTTGTTTCCTCTTCAAGTAGCCCTAAGGAGAGACTGTGTATAAGCACTTTAATTGAAAGGGGTTGCCAACTTCCAAGAAATTACGAGTTTCCGAAATACCAGCATATATTCTTTCACCCAAACTTGATGATACTTGGTGGTAAATAGAAGTCCACAAATCCCACTTGGCACACCAAATTTTGTTCTTGTAGGTTTAAGCGTTCTTCTACAGTAGCAGTTTTTATATTTAGGTTTCACTCTGTTCTCTCCTATATAGATAGATGAATTTGGAACTCTAAATCGAACATGGTTTGTAGTAGTTCTTTGAAACTTGACAAAATAAAGTAGTTCTCAGTTTTGTCTCTATGGTTTGTTTCCTCTTCAAGTAGAATTAAGCAGAGACTGTGGAAATGCACTTTCATTGAAAGGGGTTCCCAAGTTTCCAAGAAATTACGAGTTTCCGTAATACCAGCAAATATTTTTTCACCCAATCTGGATGATACTTGGTGGTAATGATTGGTACACAAATCCCACGTGGCTCACCAAATATTGTTCTTCTAGTTTGAAGCGTTCGTTTACAGTAGCAGTTTATATTTTTAGGTTTCCCTCTGTTCTCTCCTATATAGATAGATGAATTTGGAACTCTAAATCCAACATGGTTTCTAGTAGCTCTTTGAAACGTGACAAAATAAAGGAGTTCTCAGTTTTGTCTCTATGATTTGTTTCCTCTTCAAGTACCCCTAAGCGGAGTCTGTGGAAAAGCACTTTCATTGAAAGGGATTGCCAAGCTTCAAATGAATTACGAGTTTCCGAAATACCAGCAAATATTTTTTCACCCAATCTTGATGATACGTGGTGATAATGATCGGTACACAAATACCACTTGGCTCACCAAATTTTGTTCTTCTGGTTTGAAGCGTTCGTCTACAGTAGTCGTTTTTATATTTAGGTTTCCCTCTGTTCTCTCCTATATAGATAGATGAATTTGGAACTCTAAATCCAACATGGTTTGTAGAATCTCTTTGAAACTTGACTAAATAATGTACTTCTCAGTTTTGTCTCAACGGTTTGTTTCCTCTTCAAGTAGCTCTAGGCAGAGACTGTGGAAAAGCACTTTAATTGAGAGGCGATGCCAAGCTTCTAAGAAATAACGAGTTTCCGAAATACCAGCAAATATTTTTTTACCCAATCTTGATGATACTTGGTGTTAATGATCAGGACACAAATCCCACTTGGCTCACCAAATTCTGTTCTTCCAGGTTGAAGCGTTCGTCTACAGTAGAAGTTTTATATTTAGGTTTCCCTCTGCTCTCCTATATTGGTACATGAATTTGGAACTCTAAATCCAACATGGTTTGTAGTAGCTCTTAGAAACTTGACAAAAAAAGGAGTTCTCAGTTTTGTCTCTCTGGTTTCTTTCCTCTTGAAGTAGCCCTAGTTACTAACTGTGGAAAAGCACTTTCATTGAAAGGGGTTGCCAAGCTTCTAAGAAATAACGAGTTTCCAAAATACCAGCAAATATTTTTTCACCCAATCTTGATGATACTGGTGGTAATGATCAGTACACAAATTCAACTTGACTCACCAAAATTGGTTCTTCTAGGTTGAAGCGTTCGTTTACAGTAGCAGTTTATAATTTTAGGTGTCCCTCTGTTCTCTCCTATATAGATAGATGAATTTGGAACTATAAATCCAACATGGTTTGTAGTACCTCTTTGAAAGTTGACAAAATAAAGGAGTTCTCAGTTTTGTCTCTATGATTTGTTTCCTCCTCAAGTATCCCTAAGCAGAGACTGTGGAAAAGCACTTTAATTAAAAGGGGTTGCCAAGCTTCCAAGAAATTACAAGTTTCCGAAATACCAGCAAACAGTTTTTCACCCAATCTTGATGATACTTGGTATTAATGACAAGTACACAAATCCCACTTGGCTCACCAAATTTTGTTCTTCGAGGTTGAAGAGTTCGTTTACAGTAGCAGTTTTTATATTTTGGTTTCACTGAGTTCTCTCCTATATAGATAGATGAATTTGGAACTCTACATCCAACATGGTTTGTAGTACCTCTTTGAAACTTCATAAAATAAGGGAGTTCTCAGTTTTGTCTCTATGGTTTGTTTCCTCTTCAAGTAGCCCTAGGCACGGACTGTGGAAAAGCACTTTCATTGAGAGGGTTTTCCAAGCTTCTAAGAAATAACGAGTTTCTGAAATACCAGCAAATATTTTTTCACCCAATCCTGATGATACTTGGTGGTAATGATCAGTACACAAATACCACTTGGCTCACCAAATTGTGTTATTCTTGGTTGAAGAGTTCGTTTACAGTAGCAGTTTTTATTTTTAGGTTTCACTCTGTTCTCTTTATATAGATAGATGAATTTGGAACTCTAAATCCAACATGGTTTGTAGTAGCTCTTTTAAACGTGACAAAATAAAGGAGATCTCAGTTTTGTCTCTATGGTTTGTTTCCTCTTCAAGTAGCCCTAGGCACAGACTGTGGAAAAGCACTTTCATTGAGAATTGTTTTCAAGCTTCTACGAAATAACGAGTTTCCAAAATGCCAGCAAATATTTTTTCACCCAATCTTGATGATACTGGTGGTAATGATCAGTACACAAATTCAACTTGAGTCACCAAAACTGGTTCTTCTAGGTTGAAGCGTTTGTTTACAGTAGCAGTTTATAATTTCACGTGTCCCTCTGTTCTCTCCTATATAGATAGATGAATTTGGAACTATAAATCCAACATGGTTTGTAGTAGCTCTTTGAAACTTGACAAAATAAAGGAGTTCTCAGTTTTGTCTCTATGATTTGTTTCCTCCTCAAGTATCCCTAAGCAGAGACTGTGGAAAAGCACTTTCATTGCAAGGGGTTGCCAAGCTTTAAAGAAATTACAAGTTTCTGAAATACCAGAAAACAGTTTTTCACCCAATCTTGATGATACTTGGTATTAATGAAAAATACACAAATCCCACTTGGCTCACCAAATTTTGTTCTTCGAGGTTGAAGCGCTCGTTTACAGTAGCAGTTTTTATTTTTTGGTTTCACTGAGTTCTCTCCTATATAGATAGATGAATTTGGAACTCTAAATCCAACATGGTTTGTACTACCTCTTTGAAACTTCAAAAAAAAAAGGAGTTCTCAGTTTTGTCTCTATGGTTTGTTTCCTCTTCAAGTAGCCCTAGTCACGGACTGTGGAAAAGTACTTTCATTGAGAAGGTTTCCCAAGCTTCTAAGAAATAACGAGTTTCCGAAATACCAGCAAATATTTTTTCACCCAATCCTGATGATACTTGGTGGTAATGATCAGTACACAAATACCACGTGGCTCACCAAATTGTGTTCTTCTTGGTTGAAGAGTTCGTTTACAGTAGCAGTTTTTATTTTTAGGTTTCACTCTGTTCTCTTTATATAGATAGATGAATTTGGAACTCTATATCCAACATGGTTTGTAGTAGCTCTTTGAAACTTGACAAAATAAAGGAGTTCTCAGTTTTGTCTCTATGATTTGTTTCCTCTTCAAGTAGCCCTAAGCAGAGACTGTGGAAAATCACTTTCATTGAAAGGGTTTGCCAAGCTCCCAAGAAATTACGGGTTGCCGAAATACCAGCAAATATTTTTTCACCCAATCTTGATCATACTCGGTGGTAATGACAAGTACACAAATCCCACTTGGCTCACCAAATTTTGCTCTTCTAGGTTGAAGCGTTTGTTTACAAGAGCAGTTTTTATTTTTAGGTTTCCCTCTGTTCTCTCCTATATAGATAGCTGAATTTGGAACTCTAAATCCAACATAGTTTGTAGTAGCTCTTTGAAACTTGACAAAAGAAAAAAGTTCTCAGTTTTGACTCTATCCTTTGTTTCCTCTTCAAATAGCCCTAGGCACAGACTGGGGAAAAGCACATTCATTGAGAGGGGTTGCCAAGCTTCTAAGAAATAACGAGTTTGCGAAATACCAGCAAATATTTTTTCACCCAATCTTCATGATACGCGGTGGTAAGGATCAGTACACAAATGCCACTTGGCTCACACAATTGAGTTCTTCTAGGTTGAAGCGTTCGTTTATAGAAGCAGTTTTTATTTTTAGGTTTCACTCTGTTCTTTCCCATATAGACAGATGAATTTTAACTCTAAATCGAATATGGTTTGTAGTAGCTCTTTGACTTAACAAAATAAAGGAGTTCTCAGTTTTGTCTCTATGGTTTGTTTCCTCTCCAAGTAGCCCTAGGCACAAACTGTAGAACAGCACTTTCATTGAAAGGGTTTGCCAAGCTCCCAAAAAATTATGGGTTGCCGAAATACCGGCAAATTTTTTTCACCCAATCTTGATGATACTTGGTGGTAATTACAAATACATAAATCCAACTTGGCTCACCAAATTTTTCTCTTCAAGTTTGAAGCGTTCGTTTACAAGTGCAGTTTTTATTTTTAGGTTTCCCTCTCTTCTCTCCTATATAGATAGATGAATTTGGAACTCTAAATGCAACATGGTTTGTAGTAGCTCTTTGAAACTTGACAAAATAAATTAGTTCTCAGTTTTGTCTCTATGATTTGTTTCCTCCTCAAGTATCCCTAAGCAGAGTCTGTGGAAAAGCACTTTCATTGAAAGGGGTTGCCAAGCTTCCAAGAAATTAAAAGTTTCCGAAATATCAGCAAACTCTTTTTCACCCAATCTTGATGATACTTGGTGTTAATGACAAGTACACAAATCCCACTTGGCTCACCAAATTTTGTTCTTCGAGGTTGATGCGTTCGTTTACATTAGCAGTTTTTATTTTTAGGTTTCACTCTGTTCTCTTTATATAGATAGATGAATTTGGAACTCTTAATCCAACATGGTTTGTAGTAGCTCTTTGAAACTTGACAAAATGAAGGAGTTCTCAGTTTTGTCCTATGTTTTGTTTCCTCTTCAAGTAGCCCTAAGCACAGACTGTGCAAAAGCAATTTCATTGAGAGGGGTTGCCAGACTTCTAAGAAATAACGAGTTTTCGAAATACCAGCAAATATTTTTTCACCCTATCTTGATGATACGTGGTGGTAATGATCAGTACACAAATCCCAATTTGCTCACCACATTTTTTTCTTCTAGGTTAAAGCGTTCGTTTACAGTAGCAGTTTTTATTTTTAGGTTTCACTCTGTTCTTTTTTATATAGATAGATGAATTTGGAACTCAAATCCAACATGGATTTTAGTAGCTCTTTGAAACTTGACAAAATGAAGAAGTTCTCAGTTTTGTCTCTATGTTTTGTTTCCTCTTCAAGTAGCACTAGGCAGAGACTGTGGAAAAGCACTTTCATTGAGAGGGGTTGCCAGGCTTCTAAGAAATAACGAGTTTCCGAAATACCAGCAATTATTTTTTCACCCAATCTTGATGATACTTGGTGGTAATGACAAGTACACAAATCCCACTTGGCTCACCAAATTTTGTTGTTCTAGGTTGAAGCGTTCGTTTACAGTAGCAGTTTTTATTTTTAGGTTTCACTCTGTTCTCTTTATATAGATAGATGAATTTGGAACTCTAAATCCAACATGGTTTGTAGTAGCTCTTTGAAACTTGACAAAATGAAGGAGTTCTCAGTTTTGTCCTATGTTTTGTTTCCTCTTCAAGTAGTCCTAAGCACAGACTGTGCAAAAGCACTTTCATTGAGAGGGGTTGCCAGCCTTCTAAGAAATAACGAGTTTTCGAAATACCAGCAAATATTTTTTCACCCAATCTTGATGATACGTGGTGGTAATGATCAGTACACAAATCCCACTTGGCTCACCACATTTTTTTCTTCTAGGTTAAAGCGTTCGTTTACAGTAGCAGTTTTTATTTTTAGGTTTCACTCTGTTCTTTTTTTATATAGATAGATGAATTTGTAACTCAAATCCAACATGGATTTTAGTAGCTCTTTGAAACTTGACAAAATGAAGAAGTTCTCAGTTTTGTCTCTATGTTTTGTTTCCTCTTCAAGTAGCACTAGGCAGAGACTGTGGAGAAGCACTTTCATTGAGAGGGGTTGCCAGGCTTCTAAGAAATAACGAGTTTCCGAAATACCAGCAATTATTTTTTCACCCAATCTTGATGATACTTAGTGGTAATTACAAGTACACAAATCCCACTTGGCTCACCAAATTTTGCTCTTCTAGGTTGAAGCGTTCGTTTACAAGAGCAGTTTTTATTTTTAGGTTTCCCTCTGTTCTCTCCTATATAGATAGATGAATTTGGAACTCTAAATCCAACATGGTTTGTAGTAGCTCTTTGAAACTTGACAAAAGAAAAAAGTTCTCAGTTTTGTCTCTATCCTTTGTTTCCTCTTCAAATAGCCCTAGGCACAGACTGGGGAAACGCACATTCATTGAGACGGGTTGCCAAGCTTCTAAGAAATAACGAGTTTGCGAAATACCAGCAAATATTTTTTCACCCAATCTTCATGATACGCGGTGGTAAGGATCAGTACACAAATGCCACTTGGCTCACACAATTGTGTTCTTCTAGGTTGAAGCGTTCGTTTATAGAAGCAGTTTTTATTTTTAGGTTTCACTCTGTTCTTTCCCATATAGACAGATGAATTTTAACTCTAAATCGAATATGGTTTGTAGTAGCTCTTTGACTTAACAAAATAAAGGAGTTCTCAGTTTTGTCTCTATGGTTTGTTTCCTCTCCAAGTAGCCCTAGGCACAAACTGTAGAACAGCACTTTCTTTGAAAGGGTTTGCCAAGCTCCCAAAAAATTATGGGTTGCCGAAATACCGGCAAATTTTTTTCACCCAATCTTGATGATACTTGGTGGTAATTACAAATACATAAATCCAACTTGGCTCACCAAAATTTTCTCTTCAAGTTTGAAGCGTTCGTTTACAAGTGCAGTTTTTATTTTTAGGTTTCCCTCTCTTCTCTCCTATATAGATAGATGAATTTGGAACTCTAAATGCAACATGGTTTGTAGTAGCTCTTTGAAACTTGACAAAATAAAGGAGTTCTCAGTTTTGTCTCTATGATTTGTTTCCTCCTCAAGTATCCCTAAGCAGAGTCTGTGGAAAAGCACTTTCATTGAAAGGGGTTGCCAAGCTTCCAAGAAATTAAAAGTTTCCGAAATATCAGCAAACTCTTTTTCACCCAATCTTGATGATACTTGGTGTTAATGACAAGTACACAAATCCCACTTGGCTCACCAAATTTTGTTCTTCGAGGTTGATGCGTTCGTTTACATTAGCAGTTTTTATTTTTAGGTTTCACTCTGTTCTCTTTATATAGATAAATGAATTTGGAACTCTTAATCCAACATGGTTTGTAGTAGCTCTTTGAAACTTGACAAAATGAAGGAGTTCTCAGTTTTGTCCTATGTTTTGTTTCCTCTTCAAGTAGCCCTAAGCACAGACTGTGCAAAAGCAATTTCATTGAGAGGGGTTGCCAGGCTTCTAAGAAATAACGAGTTTTCGAAATACCAGCAAATATTTTTTCACCCTGTCTTGATGATACGTGGTGGTAATGATCAGTACACAAATCCCACTTTGCTCACCACATTTTTTTCTTCTAGGTTAAAGCGTTCGTTTACAGTAGCAGTTTTTATTTTTAGGTTTCAATCTGTTCTTTTTTATATAGATAGATGAATTTGGAACTCAAATCCAACATGGATTTTAGTAGCTCTTTGAAACTTGACAAAATGAAGAAGTTCTCAGTTTTGTCTCTATGGTTTGTTTCCTCTTCAAATAGCCCTAGGCACCGACTGGGGAAAAGCACATTCATTGAGAGGGTTTGCAGAGCTTCTTAGAAATAACGAGTTTTCGAAATACCAGCAAATATTTTTTCATGCAATCTTGATGATACGTGGTAGTAATGATCAGTACACAAATCCCACTTGGCTCACCAAATTGTGTTCTTCTAGGTTGAAGCGTTCGTTTACAGTAGCAGTTTTTATTTTTAGGTTTCACTCTGTTCTCTCCTATATAGAGAGATGAATTTGGAACTCTAAATCCAACATGGTTTGTAGTAGCTCTTTGAAACTTGACAAAATAAAGGAGTTCTCAGTTTTGTCTCTATGGTTTGTTTCCTCTTCAACTAGCCCTAGGCTCAAACTGTGGAAAAGCACTTTCATTGAAAGGGGTTGCCAACTTCTAAGAAATAACGAGTTTCCGAAATACCAGCAAATATTTTTTCACCCAATCTTGATGATACTGGTGGTAATGATCAGTACACAAATCCCACTTGACTCACCAAATTTGGTTTTTCTAGGTTGAAGCATTCGTTTACAAGTGCAGTTTTTATTTTTAGGTGTCCCTCTGTTCTCTCCTATATAGATAGATGAATTTGGAACTCTAAATCCAACATGGTTTGTAGTAGCTCTTTGAAACTTGACAAAATAAAGGAGATCTCAGTTTTTTCTCTATGGTTTGTTTCCTCTTCAAGTAGACCTAGGCACAGGCTGTGGAAAAGCACTTTCATTGAGAGGGTTTCCCAAGCTTCTAAGAAATAACGAGTTTCCGAAACATCAGCAAATATTTTTTCACCCAATCATGATGATACTTGGTGGTAATGATCAGTACACAAATACCACTTTGCTCACCTAATTGTGTTCTTCTAGGTTGAAGTGTTCGTTTACAGTAGCAGTTTTTATTTTTAGGATTCACTCTGTTCTCTTTTATAAAGATAGATGAATTCGGAACTCTAAATCCAACATGGTTTGTAGTAGCTGTTTGAAACTTGACAAAATGAAGGAGTTCTCAGTTTTGTCTCTATGTTTTGTTTCCCCTTCAAGTAGCCCTAGGCACAGACTGTGCTAAAGCACTTTCATTGAGAGGGGTTGCCAGGCTTCTAAGAAATAACGAGTTTCCGAAATACCAGCAAATATTTTTTCACCCAATCTTGATGATACTTGGTGGTAATGACAAGTACACAAATCCCACTTGGCTCACCAAATTTTGCTCTTCTACGTTGAAGCGTTCGTTTACAGTAGCAGTTTTTATTTTTAGGTTTCCCTCTGTTCTCTCCTAGATAGATAAATGAATTTGGAACTCTAAATCCAACATGGTTTGTAGTAGCTCTTTGAAACTTGACAAAATAAAAATGTTCTCAGTTTTGTCTCTATGGTTTGTTTCCTCTTCAAGTAGCCCTTAGCAGAGACTGTGGAAAAGCACTTTCATTGAAAGGGGTTGCCAAGCTTCCAAGAAATTACGAGTTTTGAAATACCAGCAAATATTTTTTCACCCAATCTTGATGATACTTGGTGGTAATGATAAGTACACAAATCCCACTTGGCTCACCAAATTGTGTTCTTCTAGATTGAAGCGCTCGTCTACAGTAGTAATTTTTATGTTTAGGTGTCCCTCTGTTCTCTCCTATGTAGACAGATGAATTTGGAACTATAAATCCAACATGGTTTGTAGTAGCTCTTTGAAACTTGACAAAATAAAGGAGTTCTCAGGTTTGTCTCTATGATTTGTTTCCTCCTCAAGTATCCCTAAGCAGAGACTGTGGAAAAGCACTTTCATTGAAAGGGTTTGCCAAGCTTCCAAGAAATTACAAGTTTCCGAAATACCAGCAAACAGTTTTTCACCCAAACTTGATGATACTTGGTGGTAATGATCAGTACA
Source organism: Callospermophilus lateralis (assembly GCF_048772815.1). Taxonomy (NCBI): domain Eukaryota; kingdom Metazoa; phylum Chordata; class Mammalia; order Rodentia; family Sciuridae; genus Callospermophilus; species Callospermophilus lateralis. The sequence goes on from NW_027517989.1 coordinate 25,642, forward strand.
CAAATCCCACTTGGCTCACCAAATTGTGTTCTTCTAGATTGAAGCGCTCGTCTACAGTAGTAATTTTTATGTTTAGGTTTCACTCTGTTCTCTCCTATGTAGGTAGATGAATTTGGAACTCTAAATCCAACATGGTTTGTAGTAGCTCTTTGTAAGTTGACAAAAAAAGGAGTTCTCAGGTTTGTCTCTTTAATTTGTTTCCACCTCAAATAGCCCTAAGCAGAGATTGTGGAAATGCACTTTCATTGAAAGGTGTTGCCAAGCTTCCTATAAATTACGAGTTTGCGAAATACCTGCAAATATTTTTTCACCCAAACTTGATGATACGTGGTGGTAAAGATCGGTACACAAGTCCCACTTGGCTCACCAAATTTTGTTCTTCAAGTTTGAAGCGTTCATCTACACTAGCAGTTTGTATATTTAGGTTTCACTCTGTTCTCTTCCATATAGTTAGATGCATTTGGAACTCTAAATCCAACATGGTTTGTAGTAGCTCTTTGAAACTTTACAAAATAAAGGAGTTCTCAGTTTTGTCTCCATGGTTTGTTTCCTCTTCCAGCAGACCTAGGCACAGACTGTGGAAAAGCACTTTCATAGAGAGGGGTTGCCAACCTTCTATGAAATAACGAGTTTCCGAAATACCAGCAAATATTTTTTCAACCAATCTTGATGATACTTGGTGGTAATGATGAGTACACCAATCCCACTTGGCTCACCAAATTTTGGTCTTCTATGTTGCAGTGTTCGTTAACAGTAGCAGTTTATATTTTTAGGTTTCCCTCTGTTCTCTCCTATAGAGATAGATGAATTTGGAACTCTTAATCCAACATGGTTTGTAGTAGCTCTTTGAATCTTGACAAAATAAAGGAGTTGTCAGTTTTGTCTCTACGGTTTGTTTCCTCTTCAAGTAACCCTAGGCACAGAGTGTTGAAGAGCACTTTCTTTTAGAGGGGTTGCCAAGCTTCTATGAAATAACGAGTTTCTGAAATACCAGCATATATGTTTTCACGAATCTTGATGATACTTGGTGGTAATGATCAGTACACAAATCCCACTTGGCTCACCAAATTGTGTTCTTCTAGGTTGAAGCGCTCGTCTACAGTAGCAGTTTTTATGTTTAGGTTTCACTCTGTTCTCTCCTATGTAGGTAGATGAATTTGGAACACTAAATCCAACATGGTTTGTTGTAGCTCTTTGTAAGTTGACCAAAAAAAGGAGTTCTCAGGTTTGTCTCTTTATTTGTTTCCTCCTCATGTAGCCCTAAACAGAGACTGTGGAAATGCACTTTCATTGAAAGGGGTTGCCAAGCTTCCAATAAATTACGGGTTTCCGAAATACCTGCAAATATTTTTTCACCCAAACTTGATGATACGTGGTGGTAATGATCGGTACACAAGTCCACTTGGCTCACTAAATTTTCTTCTTCAAGGTTGAAGCGATCGTCTACAGTAGCAGTTTTTATATGTAGGTTTCACTCTGTTTTCTATTATATACATAGATGAATTTGGAACTATATATCCAACATGGTTTGTAGTAGCTCTTTGAATCTCAAAAAAATAAAGGAGTTCTCAGTTTGGTCTCTATGGTTTGTTTCCTCTTCAAGTAGCCCTAGGCACAGACTGTGGAAAAGCACTTTCATTGAGAGGGGTTTCCAAGCTTCAAAGAAATAACGAGTTTCCGAAATACCAGCAAATATTTTTTTAAACAATCTTGATGATACTTGGTGTTAATGATCAGGACACAAATCTCACTTGGCTCACCAAATTTCGTTTTTCTAGGTTGAAGCGTTCGTCAACAGTAGCAGTTTTTATATTTAGGTTTCGCTCTGTTCTATCCTATATAGATAGATAAATTTGGAACTATAAATACAACATGGTTTGTAGTAGCTCTTTGAATCTTGACAAAATAAAGGAGTTCTCAGTTTTGTCTCTATGGTTTGTTTCCTCTTCAAGTAGCCCTAGGCACAGACTGTGGAAAAGCACTTTCATTGAGAGGGGTTGCCAAGCTTCAAAGAAATAACGAGTTTCAGAAATACCAGCAAATATTTTTTTACCCAATCTTGATGATACTTGGGGGTAATGATCAGTACACAAATCCCACTTGGCTCACCAAATTTCGTTCTTCTAGGTTGAAGCGTTCGTCTACAGTAGCAGTTTTTATATTTAGGTTTCCTTCTGTTCTCTCCTATATAGATAGATGAATTTCGAACTCTAAATCCAACATGGTTTGTAGTAGCTCTTTGAAACTTGACAAAATAAAGGAGTTCTCAGTTTTTCTCTATGGTTTGTTTCCTCTTCAAGTAGCCCTAGGCACAGACTGTGGAAAAGCACTTTCATTGAGGGAGGTTGCAAAGCTTCTAAGAAATAACGAGTTTCTGAAATACCAGCAAATATTTTTTCACCCAATCTTGATGATACTTGGTGGTAATGATCAGTACACCAATCCCTCTTGGCTCACCAAATTTTGTTCTTCAAGTTTGAAGCGTTCATCTACAGTAGCAGTTTTTATATTTAGGTTTCACTCTGTTCCCTTCCATATAGTTAGATGAATTTGGAACTCTAAATCCAACATGGTTTGTAGTAGCTCTTTGAAACTTGACAAAATGAAGGAGTTCTCAGTTTTGTCTCTTTAATTTGTTTCCTCTTCAAGTAGCCCTAAGCAGAGACTGTGGAAAAGCACTTTCATTGAGAGGGGTTGCCAAACTTCCAAGAAATTACGAGTTTCCGAAATACCAGCAAATATTTTTTCACCCAATGTTGATGATACGTGGTGGTAATGACAAATACACAAATCCCATATGGCTCACCAAATTTTGTTCTTCTAGGTTGAAGCGTTCGTCTACAGTAGCAGTCTTTATATTTAGGTTTCACTATCTTCTCTCTTATATAGATAGATGAATTTGGAAATCTAAATCCAACATGGTTTGTAGTAGCTCTTTGAAACTTTACAAAATAAAGGAGTTCTCAGTTTTGTCTCCATGGTTTGTTTCCTCTTCAAGTAGCCCTAGGCACAGACTGTGGAAAAGCACTTTCATTGAGAGGGATTGCCAAACTTCTAAGAAATAACGAGTTTCTGAAATACCAGCAAATATTTTTTTTACCCAATCTTGATGATACTTGTCGGTAATGATGAGTACACCAATCCCACTTGGCTCACCAAATTTTGTTCTGCTTGGATGAAGCGTTCGTCTACAGTAGTCGTTTTTATATTTAGGTTTCCCTCTCTTCTCTCCTATATAGATAGATGAATTTGGAACTCTAGATCCAACGTGGTTTGTAGTCGCTCTTTGAAACTTGACAAAATAAAGGAGTTCTCAGTTTTGCCTCTATCATTTGTTTCCTCTTCAACTAGCCCTAAGCAGAGACTGTGGAAAAGCACTTTCATTGAAAGGCATTGCCAAGCTTCCAAGAAATTATGAGTTTCTGAAATACCAGCAAATATTTTTTCACTGAATCTTGATGATACGTGGTGGTAATGATGGGTACACAAATCCGACTTTGCTCACCAAATTTTGTTCTTCTAGGTTGAAGCGTTCGTTTACAGTAGCAGTTTTTATTTTTAGGATTCCCTCTGTTCTCTCCTATATAGATAGATGCATTTGCAACTCTTAATCCAACATGGTTTGTAGTAGCTCTTTGAAAATTGACAAAATAAAGGAGTTCTCACTTTTGTCTCTATGGTTTGTTTCCTCTTCAAGTAGCCCTAGGCACAGACTGTGGAAAGGCACTTTCATTGAGAGGAGTTGCCAAGCTTCTATGAAATAACGAGTTTCCGAAATACCAGCATATATTTTTTCACCCAATCTTCATGATACTTCGTGGTAATGACAAGAACACAAATCCCACTTGGCTCACCAAATTTTGTTCTTCTATTTTTAAGCGTTCTTCTACAGTAGCAGTTTTTATATTTAGGTTTCACTCTGTTCTCTCCTATATAGATAGATGAATTTGGAACTCTAAATCCAAAATGGTTTGTAGTCGCTCTTTGAAACCTGACAAAAAAAAGTAGTTCTCAGTTTTGTTTCCATGGTTTGTTTCCTCTTCAATTAGCCCTAAGGAGAGACTGTGGAAAAGCACTTTCGTTGAAAGGGGTAGCCAAGCTTCCAAGAAATAACGAGTTTCCGAAATACCAGCAAATATTTTTTCACCCAATCTTGATGATACTTGGTGGTAATGATCGGTACACAAATCCACTTGACTCACCAAATTTTGTTCTTCAAGTTGAAGCGTTCTTTTACAGTAACAGTTTATATTTTTAGGTTTCCCTCTGTTCTCTCCTATATAGATAGATGAATTTGGAACTGTAAATCCAACATGGTTTGTAGTAGCTCTTTGAAACTTGACAAAATAAAGGAATTCTCAGTTTTGTCTCTATGATTTGTTTCCTCTTCAAGTAGCCCTAAGCAGAGACTGTGGAAAAGCATTTTCATTGAAAGAGTTGCCAAGCTTCCAAGAAATTACGAGTTTCGAAATACCAGCAAATATTTTTTCACCCAATCTTGATGATACGTGGTGGTGATGATAGATACACAAATCCCACTTGGCTCACCAAATTTTGTTCTTCTAGGTTGAAGCGTTCGTTTACAGTAGCAGTTTATATTTTTAGGTTTTACTCTGTTCTCTCCTATATAGACAGATGAATTTGGAACACTAAATCCCACATTGTTAGTAGTAGCTCTTTGAAACTTGACAAAATAAAGTAGTTCTCAGTTTTGTCTGTATGATTTGTTTCCTCATCACGTAACCATAGGCACAGACGTTGGAAAACCACTTTCATTGAGAGGGGTTGCCAGACTTCTAAGAAATAACGAGTTTCCGAAATACCAGCAAATATTTTTTCACCCAATCTTGATGATACTTGGTGGTAATGTCAGTACACAAATCCCACTTGGCTCACCAAATTTTATTCTTCTAGGTTGAAGCGATCATCTACAGTAGCAGTTTTTATATTTAGGTTTCACTCTGTGTTCTATTATATAGATAGATGAATTTTTAACACTATATCCAACATGGTTTGTAGTAGCTCTTTGAAACTTGACTAAATAAAGGAGTTCTCAGTTTTGTCTCTATGGTTTGTTTCCTCTTTAAGTAGCCCTAGGCACAGACTGTGGAAAAGCACTTTCATTGAGAGGGCTTGCCAAGCTTCTAAGAAATAACGAGTTTCCGAAATACCAGCAATTATTTTTTCACCCAATCTTGATGATACTTGGTGGTAATGATCAGTAAAGAATTTCCACTTGGTTCACTAAATTGTGTTCTTCTAGGTTGAAACGTTCGTTTACTGTACCAGTTTTTATATGCAGGTTTTACTCTGTTTTCTATTATATAGGTGGATGAATTTGGAACTCTAAATAAAACATGGTTTGTAGTAGCTCTTTGAAACTTGACAAAATAAAGGAGTTCTCAGTTTTGTCTCTATAGTTTGTTTCCTCTTCAAGTAGCCCTAAGCAGAGACAGTGGAAAAGCACTTTCTTTGAAAGGGGTTGCCAAGCTTCTAAGAAATAACGAGTTTCCGAAATATCAGCAAATATTTTTTCACCCAATCTTGATGATACGTGGTGGTAATCACAAGTACACAAATGTTGTTCTTCTAGGTTGAAGCGTTCGTTTACAGTAGCAGTTTTTATTTTTAGGTTTCCCTCTGTTCTCTCCTATATAGATAGATGAATTTGGAACTCTAAATCCACCATGGTTTGTAGTAGGTCTTTGAAACTTGACACAATAAAGGAGTTCTCAGTTTTGTCTTTATGGTTTGTTTCCTCGTCAAGTAGCCCTAGGCTCAGACAGTGGAAAAGCACTTTCATTGAGAGGGCTTGCCAACCTACTAAGAAATAACGAGTTTCCGAAATATCAGCAAATATTTTTTCACACAATCTTGATGATACTTGGTGGTAATGATGAGTACACCAATCCCACTTGGCTCACCAAATTTTGTTCTTCAAGGTTTAAGTGTTCGTCTACAGTAGCAGTCTTTATATTTAGGTTTCACTCTCTTCTCTCCTATAATAGATCGATGAATTTGGAACTCTAAATCCAACATGGTTTGTAGTAGCTCTTTGAAACTTGACAAAATAAAGGAGTTCTCAGTTTTGTCTCTATGGTTTGTTTCCTCTTCAAGTAGCCCTCGGCACAGACTGTGGAAAAGCACTTTCCTTGAGAGGGGTTGAAAAGTTTATAAAAAAAACCGAGTTTCCGAAATACCAGCAAATATTTTTCACCCAATCTTGATGATACTTGGTGGTAATGATCAGTACACAAATCCCACTTGGCTCACCAAATTTTGTTTTTCTAGGTTGAAGCGTTCGTCGGCAGTAGCAGTTTTTATATTTAGATTTCCCTCTGTCCTCTCCTATATAGATAGATGAATTTGGAATTCTAAATCCAACATGGTTTGTAATAGCTGTTTGAAATGACAAAAAAAAGTAGTTCTCAGTTTTGTCTGTATGGTTTGTTTCCTCTTCAAAAAGCCCAAAGCAGAGACTGTGAAAAAGCGCATTCATTGATAGGGGTTGCCAAGCTTCCAAGAAATTACAAATTTCCGAAATACCAGCAAATATTTTTTCACCCAATCTCGATGATACTTGGTGGTAATGATCAGTACACAAATCCCACTTGACTCACCAAATTTTCTTCTTCTAGGTTGAAGCGTTCGTCTGCAGTAGCAGTTTTTATATTTAGGTTTCCCTCTGTTCTCTCCTATATAGATAGATGAATTTGGAACTCTAAATCCAACATGGTTTGTAGTAGCTCTTTGAAACTTGACAAAATAAAGGAGTTCTCAGTTTTGTCTCTATGGTTTGTTTCCTCTTCAAGTAGCCCTATGCACAGACTGTGGAAAAGCGCTTTCATTGAGAGGTTTTGACAAGCTTCCAAAAAATAACGAGTTTCCGAAATACCAGCAAATATTTTTTCACCCAATTTGATGATACTTGGTGGTAATGATCGGTACATAAATCCCACTTGGTGCACCAAATTTTGTTCTTCTAGTTTTAAGCGTTCGTTTACAGTAGCAGTTTTTATTTTTAGGTTTCACTCTGTTCTCTCTTATATAGATAGATGAATTTGGAACTCTAAATCCAACATGGTTTGTAGTAGCTCTTTGAAACTTGACAGAATAAAGTAGTTCTCAGTTTTTTTTCTAAGGTTTGTTTCCTCTTTAAGTAGCCCTAGGCACAGACAGTGGAAAAGCACTTTCATTGAGAGTGGTTGCCAAGCTTCTAAGAAATAATGAGTTTTCGAAATACCAGCAAATGTTTTTTCACCCAATCTTAATGATACGTGGTGGTAATGATCAGGACACAAGTTTCACTTGGCTCACCAAATTGTGTTATTCTAGGTTGAAGCGTTCGTTTACAGTAGCAGTTTATATTTTTAGGTTTCCCACTGTTCTCTCCTATATAGACAGCTGAATTTGGAACTCTAAATCCAACATGGTTTGTAGTAGCAATTTGAAACTTGACAAAATAAAGGACTTCTCAGTTTTGTCTCTATGGCTTGTTTCCTCTTCAAGTAGCCCTAGTCATAGACTGTGGAAACGCACTTTTATTCAGAGGGGTTGTCAAGCTTCCCAGAAATTAAGATTTTCCGAAATACCAGCACATATTTTTTCACCCAATCTTGATGATACGTGTTGGTAATGATCAGTACAAAAAACCAACTTGGCTGACCAAATTGTGTTCTTCTAGGTTGAAGCGTTCATCTACAGTAGTATTTTTTATATGTAGGTTTTACTCTGTTCTCTTCTATATAGATAGATGAATTTGGAACTCTAAATCCAACATGGTTTGTAGTAGCTCTTTGAACCTTGACAAAATAATGTAGTTCTCAGTTTTGTCTCTATGGTTTATTTCCTCTACAAGTAGCCCTATGCACAGACTGTGGAAAAGCACTTTCATTGAGAGGGGTAGCCAAGCTTCTAAGAAATAACAAGTTTCCGAAATACCAGCAAATATTTTTTCACCCAATCTTGATGATACTTGGTGGTAATGATCAGTACACAAATCCCACTTGGCTCACCAAATTGTGTTCTTCTAGGTTGGAGCATTCGTCTAGAGTAGCAGTTTTTATATTTAGGTTTCACTCTGTACTCTCCAATATAGATAGATGAATTTGGAACTCTAAATCCAACATGGTTTGTAGTAGCTCTTTGAAACTTGACAAAATAAAGGAGTTCTCAGTTTTGTCTCTATGGTTTGTTTCCTCTTCAAGTAGCCCTAGGCACAGACTGTGGAAAAGCAATTGCATTGAGAGGGGTTGCCAAGCTTCTAAGAAATAACGAGTTTCCGAAATACTCGCAAATATTTTTTCACCCAATCTTGATGATACATGGTGGTAATGATCAGTACACAAATCCCACTTGGCTCACCAAATTTTGTTCTTCTAGGTTGAAGCGTTCTTCTACAGTAGCAGTTTTTGTATTTAGGTTTCCCTCTGTTCTCTCCTATAGAGATAGATGAATTTGGAACTCTAAATCCAACATGGTTTGTAGTAGCTCTTTGAAACTTTACAAAAAAAGTAGTTCTCAGTTTTGTCTCTATGGTTTGTTTCCTCTTCAAGAAGCCCAAAGCAGAGACTGTGGAAAAGCGCATTCACTGATAGGGGTTGCCATGCTTCCAAGAAATTACGAATTTCGAAAATACCAGCAAATATTTTTTCACCCATTCTTGATGATACTTTCTAGTAATGATCAGTACACAAATACCACTTGGCTCACCAAATTTTGTTCTTCTAGGTTGAAGCATTCGTCTACAGTAGCAGTTTTTTTTTTTTTTTTTTTTTTTTTTTTTTTTTTTTTTTTTTAGGTTTCCCTCTGTTCTCCCCTATATAGATAGATGAATTTGGAACTCTAAATCCAACATGGTTTTGTAGTAGCTCTTTGAAACTTGACAAAATAAAGTTGTTCTCAGTTTTGTCTCTGTGGTTTGTTTCTTCTTCAAGTAGCCCTTGTACAGAGTGTGGAAAAGCACTTTCATTGAGAGGGGCTGCCAAGCTTCTAAGAAATAACGAGTTTCCAAAATACCAGCAAATATTTTTTCACCCAATCTCGATGATACTTTCTGGTAATGATCAGTACACAAATCCCTCTTGGCTCACCAAATTTTGTTTTTCTAGGTTGAAGCGTTCGTCGGCAGTAGCAGTTTTTATATTTAGATTTCCCTCTGTCCTCTCCTATATAGATAGATGAATTTGGAACTCTAAATCCAACATGGTTTGTAGTAGCTGTTTGAAATGACAAAAAAAAAGTAGTTCTCAGTTTTGTCTCTATGGTTTGTTTCCTCTTCAAAAAGCCCAAAGCAGAGACTGTGAAAAAGCGCATTCATTGATAGGGGTTGCCAAGCTTCCAAGAAATTACAAATTTCCGAAATACCAGCAAATATTTTTTCACCCAATCTCGATGATACTTGGTGGTAATGATCAGTACACAAATCCCACTTGACTCACCAAATTTTCTTCTTCTAGGTTGAAGCGTTCGTTTACAGTAGCAGTTTATATTTTTAGGTTTTACTCTGTTCTCTCCTATATAGACAGATGAATTTGGAACACTAAATCCCACATTGTTAGTAGTAGCTCTTTGAAACTTGACAAAATAAAGTAGTTCTCAGTTTTGTCTGTATGATTTGTTTCCTCATCAAGTAACCATAGGCACAGACGTTGGAAAACCACTTTCATTGAGAGGGGTTGCCAGACTTCTAAGAAATAACGAGTTTCCGAAATACCAGCAAATATTTTTTCACCCAATCTTGATGATACTTGGTGGTAATGTCAGTACACAAATCCCACTTGGCTCACCAAATTTTATTCTTCTAGGTTGAAGCGATCATCTACAGTAGCAGTTTTTATATTTAGGTTTCACTCTGTGTTCTATTATATAGATAGATGAATTTTTAACACTATATCCAACATGGTTTGTAGTAGCTGTTTGAAACTTGACAAAATAAAGGAGTTCTCAGTTTTGTCTCTATGGTTTGTTTCCTCTTTAAGTAGCCCTAGGCACAGACTGTGGAAAAGCACTTTCATTGAGAGGGCTTGCCAAGCTTCTAAGAAATAACGAGTTTCCGAAATACCAGCAAATATTTTTTCACGCAATCTTGATGATATTGGTGGTAATGATCAGTCCACAAATCCCACTTGGCCGACCAAATTTTGTACTTCTAGGTTGAAGCGTTCGTTTACAGTAGCAGTTTATATTTTTAGGTTTCCCTCTGTTCTCTCCTATATAGACAGCTGAATTTGGAACTCTAAATCCAACATGGTTTGTTGTAGCTCTTTGAAACTTGACAAAATAAAGGAGTTCTCAGTTTTGTCTTTATGATTTCTTTCCTCTTCAAGTAGCCCTAAGCAGAGACTGCGGAAAAGCACTTTCATTTAAAGGGTTGGCCAAGAATCCAAGAAATTACGAGTTTCCGAAATACCAGCAAGTATTTTTTCACCCAATTTGATGATACTTGGTGGTAATGATTGGTACACAAATCCCACTTGGCGCACCAAATTTTGTTCTTCTAGTTTTATGCGTTCGTTTACAGTAGCAGTTTATATTTTTAGGTTTCCCTCTGATCTCTCCTATATAGATAGATGAATTTGGAACTCTAAAACCAACATGGTTTGTAGTAGCTCTTTGAAACTTGACAAAATAAAGGAGTTCTCAGTTTTGTCTCTATGATTTGTTTCCTCTTCAAGTAGCCCTAAGCAGAGTCTGTGGAAAAGCACTATCATTGAAAGGGGTTGCCAAGCTTCCAAGAAATTACGTGTTTCCGAAATACCAGCAAATATTTTTTCACCCAGTCTTGATGATACTTGGTGGTAATGACAAGTGCACAAATCCCACTTGGCTAACCAAATTTTGTTCTTCTAGATTTAAGCATTCGTTTACAGTAGCAGTTTTTATTTTTAGGTTTCACTGTGTTCTCTCTTATATAGATAGATAAATTTGGAACTCTAAATCCAACATGGTTTGAAGTAGCTCTTTGAAACTTGACAGAATAAAGGAGTTCTCAGTTTTGTCTCTAAGGTTTGTTTCCTCTTTAAGTAGCGCTAGGCACAGACAGTGGAAAAGCACTTTCATTGAGAGTGGTTGCCAAGCTTCTAAGAAATAATGAGTTTTCGAAATACCAGCAAATGTTTTTTCACCCAATCTTAATGATACGTAATGGTAATGATCAGGACACAAATTTCACTTGGCTCACCAAATTGTGTTCTTCTAGGTTGAAGCGTTCGTTTACAGTAGCAGTTTATATTTTTAGGTTTCCCTCTGTTCTCTCCTATATAGACAGCTGAATTTCTAACTCTAAATCCAACATGGTTTGTAGTAGCTCTTTGAAACTTGACAAAATAAAGGAGTTCTCAGTTTTGTCTCTATGGTTTGTTTCCTCTTCAAGTAGCCCTAGGCATAGACAGTGGAAAAGCACTTTTATTGAGAGGGGTTGTCAAGCTTCCCAGAAATTACGATTTTCCGAAATACCAGCATATATTTTTTCACCCAATCTTCATGATACGTGTTGATAATGATCAGTACAAAAAACCCACTTGGCTGACCAAATTGTGTTCTTCTAGGTTGAAGCGTTCATCTACAGTAGTATTTTTTATATGTAGGTTTTACTCTGTTCTCTTCTATATAGATAGATGAATTTGGAACTCTAAATCCAACATGGTTTGTAGTAGCTCTTTGAACCTTGACAAAATAATGTAGTTCTCAGTTTTGTCTTTATGGCTTATTTCCTCTACAAGTAGCCCTATGCACAGACTGTGGAAAAGCACTTTCATTGAGAGGGGTAGCCAAGCTTCTAAGAAATAACAAGTTTCCGAAATACCAGCAAATATTTTTTCACCCAAACTTAATGATATTTGGTGGTAATGATCAGTACACAAATCCCACTTGGCTCACCAAATTGTGTTCTTCTAGGTTGGAGCGTTCGTCTAGAGTAGCAGTTTTTATATTTAGGTTTCACTCTGTACTCTCCAATATAGATAGATGAATTTGGAACTCTAAATCCAACATGGTTTGTAGTAGCTCTTTGAAACTTGACAAAATAAAGGAGTTCTCAGTTTTTTCTCTATGGTTTGTTTCCTCTTCAAGTAGCCCTAGGCATAGACTGTGGAAAAGCACTTTT
>NW_027517990.1:0-37739 GCF_048772815.1 Callospermophilus lateralis
AAAGTGTTACTGGAAACGAACGCTTGAACCTAGAAGAATGAAAGTGAGGCAGCCAAGTGGGATTAGTGAACTGATCATTACCACCAAGTATCATCAAGATTTGGTGAAAAAATGTTTGCTGAGATTCAGCAAACTAGTAGTTTTTGGAAGCTTGGCCACCCCTTTCAAACGAAAGTGTTTTTCGCCAGTCTCTGCATGGTGTACTTCAAGAGGAAACAAACCATTGAGATGGAACATAGAACTACTACATTTGGTAAAGTTTCAAGGAGCTAGCACAAACCGTGTTTGATTTAGAGTTTCAAACACATCTATCTATATAGCCGAAAACAGAGTGAAACCTAAAAATTCAAAGTGTTACTGGAAACGAACGCTTGAACCTAGAAGAGTGAATGTTGGGCAGCCAAGTGGGCTTAGTGAACTGATCATTACCACCAAGTATCATCAAGATTTGTTGAAAAAATGTTTGCTGAGATTTCAGCAAACTAGTAGTTTTTTGGAATCTTGGCCACCCCTTTCAAACGAAAGTGTTTTTCGCCAGTCTCTGCATGGGGTACTTCAAGAGGAAACAAACCATAGAGATAGAACTTAGAACTACTTCATTTGGTCAAGTTTCAAGGAGCTAGCACAAACCGTGTTTGATTTAGAGTTTCAAACACATCTATCTATATAGCAGAAAACAGAGTGAAACCTAAAAATTCAAAGTGTTACTGGAAACGAACGCTTGAACCTAGAAGAGTGAAAGTTGGGCAGCCAAGTGGGATTAGTGAAATGATCATTACCACCAAGTATCATCAAGATTTGGTGAAAAAATGTTTGCTGAGATTTCATCAAACTTGTAGTTTTTTGGAAGCTTGGCAACCCCTTTCTAACGAAAGTGTTTTTCGCCAGTCTCTGCATGGGGTACTTCAAGAGGAAACAAACCATAGAGATAGAACTTAGAACTACTTCATTTGGTCAAGTTTCAAGGAGCTAGCACAAACCGTGTTTGATTTAGAATTCCAAACACAGCTATCTATGTATGAGAAAACAGAGTGAATCCTAAAAATTCAAACTGTTACTGGAAACGAATGCTTCAACCTAGAAGAATAAAAATTGGGCAGCCAATTGGGATTAGTGAACTGATCATTACCACCAAGTATCATCAAGATTTGGTGAAAAAATGTTTGCTGAGATTTCAGCAAACTAGTAGTTTTTTGGAAGCTTGGCAACCCCTTTCAAACGAAAGTGTTTTTCGCCAGTCTCTGCATGGGGTACTTCAAGAGGAAACAAACCATAGAGATAGAACTTAGAACTACTTATTTTGTCAAGTTTCACGGAGCTAGCACAAACCGTGTTTGATTTAGAGTTTCAAACACATCTATCTATATAGCAGAAAACAGAGTGAAACCTAAAAATTCAAAGTGTTACTGGAAACGAACGCTTGAACCTAGAAGAGTAAAAATTGGGGAGCCAAGTGGGCTTAGTGAGCTGATCATTACCACCAAGTATCATCAAGATTTGGTGAAAAAATGTTTGCTGAGATTTCAGCAAACTAGTAGTTTTTTGGAAGCTTGGCTACCCCTTTAAAACGAAAGTGTTTTTCGCCAGTCTCTGCATGGGGTACTTCAAGAGGAAATAAACCATAGAGATAGAACTTAGAACTACTTCATTTGATCAAGTTTCAAGGAGCTAGCACTAACCGTGTTTGATTTAGAGTTTCAAACACATCTATCTATATAGCAGAAAACAGAGTGAAACCTAAAAATTCAAAGTGTTACTGGAAACGAACGCTTGAACCTAGAAGAGTGAAAGTTGGGCAGCCAAGTGGGATTAGTGAACTGATCATTACCACCAAGTATCATCAAGATTATGTGAAAAAATGTTTGCTGAGATTTCAGCAAACTAGTAGTTTTTTGGAAGCTTGGCAACCCCTTTAAAACGAAAGTGTTTTTCGCCAGTCTCTGCATGGGGTACTTCAAGAGGAAACAAACTATAGAGATAGAACTTAGAACTACTTATTTTGTCAAATTTCACGGAGCTAGAACAAACCGTGTTTGATTTAGAGTTTCAAACACATCTATCTATATAGCAGAAAACAGAGTGAAACCTAAAAATTCAAAGTGTTACTGGAAACGAATGCTTGAACCTAGAAGAGTGAAAGTTGGGCAGCCAAGTGAGATTAGTGAACTGATCATTACCCCCAAGTATCATCAAGATTTGGTGAAAAAAGGTTTGCTGAGATTTGAGCAAACTAGTAGTTTTTTGGAAGCTTGGCAACCCCTTTCAAACGAAAGTGTTTTTCACCAGTCTCTGCACGGGGTACTTCAAGAGGAAACAAACCATAGAGATAGAACTTAGAACTACTTCATTTGGTCAAGTTTCAAGGAGCTAGCACAAACCGTGTTTGATTTAGAGTTTCAAACACATCTATCTATATAGCAGAAAACAGAGTGAAACCTAAAAATTCAAAGTGTTACTGGAAACTAACGCTTGAACCTAGAAGAGTGAAAGTTGGGCAGCCAAGTGGGATTAGTGAACTGATCATTACCACCAAGTATCATCAAGATTTGCTGAAAAAATGTTTGCTGAGATTTCATCAAACTAGTAGTTTTTTGGAAGCTTGGCAACCCCTTTCAAACGAAAGTGTTTTTCGCCAGTCTCTGCATGGGGTACTTCAAGAGGAAACAAACCATAGAGATAGAACTTAGAACTACTTCATTTGGTCAAGTTTCACGGAGCTAGCACAAACCGTGTTTGATTTAGAGTTTCAAACACATCTATCTATATAGCAGAAAACAGAGTGAAACCTAAAAATTCAAAGTGTTACTGGAAACGAACGCTTGAACCTTGAAGAATGAAAGTGAGGCAGCCAAGTGGGATTAGTGAACTGATCATTACCACCAAGTATCATCAAGATTTGGTGAAAAAATGTTTGCTGAGTTTCAGCAAACTAGTAGTTTTTGGAAGCTTGGCCACCCCTTTCAAACGAAAGTGTTTTTCGCCAGTCTCTGCATGGTGTACTTCAAGAGGAAACAAACCATTGAGATGGAACATAGAACTACTACATTTGGTAAAGTTTCAAGGAGCTAGCACAAACCGTGTTTGATTTAGAGTTTCAAACACATCTATCTATATAGCCGAAAACAGAGTGAAACCTAAAAATTCAAAGTGTTACTGGAAACGAACGCTTGAACCTAGAAGAGTGAATGTTGGGCAGCCAAGTGGGCTTAGTGAACTGATCATTACCACCAAGTATCATCAAGATTTGTTGAAAAAATGTTTGCTGAGATTTCAGCAAACTAGTAGTTTTTTGGAATCTTGGCCACCCCTTTCAAACGAAAGTGTTTTTCGCCAGTCTCTGCATGGGGTACTTCAAGAGGAAACAAACCATAGAGATAGAACTTAGAACTACTTCATTTGGTCAAGTTTCAAGGAGCTAGCACAAACCGTGTTTGATTTAGAGTTTCAAACACATCTATCTATATAGCAGAAAACAGAGTGAAACCTAAAAATTCAAAGTGTTACTGGAAACGAACGCTTGAACCTAGAAGAGTGAAAGTTGGGCAGCCAAGTGGGATTAGTGAAATGATCATTACCACCAAGTATCATCAAGATTTGGTGAAAAAATGTTTGCTGAGATTTCATCAAACTTGTAGTTTTTTGGAAGCTTGGCAACCCCTTTCTAACGAAAGTGTTTTTCGCCAGTCTCTGCATGGGGTACTTCAAGAGGAAACAAACCATAGAGATAGAACTTAGAACTACTTCATTTGGTCAAGTTTCAAGGAGCTAGCACAAACCGTGTTTGATTTAGAATTCCAAACACAGCTATCTATGTATGAGAAAACAGAGTGAATCCTAAAAATTCAAACTGTTACTGGAAACGAATGCTTCAACCTAGAAGAATAAAAATTGGGCAGCCAATTGGGATTAGTGAACTGATCATTACCACCAAGTATCATCAAGATTTGGTGAAAAAATGTTTGCTGAGATTTCAGCAAACTAGTAGTTTTTTGGAAGCTTGGCAACCCCTTTCAAACGAAAGTGTTTTTCGCCAGTCTCTGCATGGGGTACTTCAAGAGGAAACAAACCATAGAGATAGAACTTAGAACTACTTATTTTGTCAAGTTTCACGGAGCTAGCACAAACCGTGTTTGATTTAGAGTTTCAAACACATCTATCTATATAGCAGAAAACAGAGAGAAACCTAAAAATTCAAAGTGTTACTGGAAACGAACGCTTGAACCTAGAAGAGTAAAAATTGGGGAGCCAAGTGGGCTTAGTGAGCTGATCATTACCACCAAGTATCATCAAGATTTGGTGAAAAAATGTTTGCTGAGATTTCAGCAAACTAGTAGTTTTTTGGAAGCTTGGCTAACCCTTTAAAACGAAAGTGTTTTTCGCCAGTCTCTGCATGGGGTACTTCAAGAGGAAATAAACCATAGAGATAGAACTTAGAACTACTTCATTTGATCAAGTTTCAAGGAGCTAGCACTAACCGTGTTTGATTTAGAGTTTCAAACACATCTATCTATATAGCAGAAAACAGAGTGAAACCTAAAAATTCAAAGTGTTACTGGAAACGAACGCTTGAACCTAGAAGAGTGAAAGTTGGGCAGCCAAGTGGGATTAGTGAACTGATCATTACCACCAAGTATCATCAAGATTATGTGAAAAAATGTTTGCTGAGATTTCAGCAAACTAGTAGTTTTTTGGAAGCTTGGCAACCCCTTTAAAACGAAAGTGTTTTTCGCCAGTCTCTGCATGGGGTACTTCAAGAGGAAACAAACTATAGAGATAGAACTTAGAACTACTTATTTTGTCAAATTTCACGGAGCTAGAACAAACCGTGTTTGATTTAGAGTTTCAAACACATCTATCTATATAGCAGAAAACAGAGTGAAACCTAAAAATTCAAAGTGTTACTGGAAACGAATGCTTGAACCTAGAAGAGTGAAAGTTGGGCAGCCAAGTGAGATTAGTGAACTGATCATTACCACCAAGTATCATCAAGATTTGGTGAAAAAAGGTTTGCTGAGATTTGAGCAAACTAGTAGTTTTTTGGAAGCTTGGCAACCCCTTTCAAACGAAAGTGTTTTTCACCAGTCTCTGCACGGGGTACTTCAAGAGGAAACAAACCATAGAGATAGAACTTAGAACTACTTCATTTGGTCAAGTTTCAAGGAGCTAGCACAAACCGTGTTTGATTTAGAGTTTCAAACACATCTATCTATATAGCAGAAAACAGAGTGAAACCTAAAAATTCAAAGTGTTACTGGAAACTAACGCTTGAACCTAGAAGAGTGAAAGTTGGGCAGCCAAGTGGGATTAGTGAACTGATCATTACCACCAAGTATCATCAAGATTTGCTGAAAAAATGTTTGCTGAGATTTCATCAAACTAGTAGTTTTTTGGAAGCTTGGCAACCCCTTTCAAACGAAAGTGTTTTTCGCCAGTCTCTGCATGGGGTACTTCAAGAGGAAACAAACCATAGAGATAGAACTTAGAACTACTTCATTTGGTCAAGTTTCACGGAGCTAGCACAAACCGTGTTTGATTTAGAGTTTCAAACACATCTATCTATATAGCAGAAAACAGAGTGAAACCTAAAAATTCAAAGTGTTACTGGAAACGAACGCTTGAACCTAGAAGAATGAAAGTGAGGCAGCCAAGTGGGATTAGTGAACTGATCATTACCACCAAGTATCATCAAGATTTGGTGAAAAAATGTTTGCTGAGATTTCAGCAATCTAGTAGTTTTTTGGAAGCTTGGCAACCCCTTTCAAACGAAAGTGTTTTTCGCCAGTCTCTGCATGGGGTATTTCAAGAGGAACAAACCATAGAGATAGAACTTAGAACTACTTCATTTGGTCAAGCTTCAAGGAGCTAGCACAAACCGTGTTTGATTTAGAATTCCAAACACAGCTATCTATGTATAAAAAAACAGAGTGAAACCTAATAATTCAAACTGTTACTGGAAACGAATGCTTCAACCTAGAAGAATAAAAATTGGGCAGCAAAGAGGGATTAGTGAACTGATCATTACCACCGAGTATCATCAAGATTTGGTGAAAAAAGGTTTGCTGAGATTTCAGCAAACCAGTATTTTTTTGGAAGCTTGGCAACCCCTTTCAAACGAAAGAGTTTTTCGCCAGTATCTGCATGGGGTACTTCAAGAGGAAACAAACCATAGAGATAGAAATTAGAACTACTTCATTTGGTCAAATTTCAAGGAGCTAGCACAAACCGTGTTTGATTTAGAGTTTCAAACACATCTATCTATAAAGCAGAAAACAGAGGGAAACCTAAAAATTCAAAGTGTTACTGGAAACGAATGCTTCAACCTAGAAGAATAAAAATTGGGTAGCCAAGTGGGATTAGTGAACTGATCATTACCACCAAGTATCATTTAGATTTGGTGAAAAAAGTTTTGCTGAGATTTCAGCAAACTAGTAGTTTTTTGGAAGCTTGGCCACCCCTTTCAAACGAAAGTGTTTTTCGCCAGTCTCTGCATGGTGTACTTCAAGAGGAAACAAACCATAGAGATGGAACATAGAACTACTTCATTTGGTAAAGTTTCAAGGAGCTAGCACAAACCGTGTTTGATTTAGAGTTTCAAACACATCTATCTATATAGCAGAAAACAGAGTGAAACCTAAAAATTCAAACTGTTACTGGAAACGAACGCTTGAACCTAGAAGAGTAAAAATTGGGCAGCCAAGTGGGCTTAGTGAACTGATCAGTACCACCAAGTATCATCAAGATTTGGTGAAAAAATGTTTCCTGAGATTTCAGCAAACTAGTAGTTTTTTGGAAGCTTGGCCACCCCTTTCAAACGAAAGTGTTTTTCGCCAGTCTCTGCATGGGGTACTTCAAGAGGAAACAAACCATAGAGATAGAACTTAGAACTACTTCATTTGGTCAAGTTTCAAGGAGCTAGCACAAACCGTGTTTGATTTAGAGTTTCAAACACATCTATCTATATCGCAGAAAACAGAGTGAAACCTAAAAATTCAAAGTGTTACTGGAAACGAACGCTTGAACCCTGAAGAGTGAAAGTTGGGCAGCCAAGTGGGATTAGTGAAATGATCATTACCACCAAGTATCATCAAGATTTGGTGAAAAAATATTTGCTGAGATTTCATCAAACTAGTAGTTTTTTGGACGCTTGGCAACCCCTTTCAAACGAAAGTGTTTTTCGCCAGTCTCTGCATGGGGTACTTCAAGAGGAAACAAACCATAGAGATAGAACTTAGAACTACTTCATTTGGTCAAGTATCACGGAGCTAGCACAAACCGTGTTTGATTTAGAATTCCAAACACAGCTATCTATGTATGAGAAAACAGAGTGAATCCTAAAAATTCAAACTGTTACTGGAAACGAATGCTTCAACCTAGAAGAATAAAAATTGGGCAGCCAATTGGGATTAGTGAACTGATCATTACCACCAAGTATCATAAAGATTTGGTGAAAAAAGGTTTGCTGAGATTTCAGCAAACTAGTAGTTTTTTGGAAGCTTGGCAACCCCTTTCAAACGAAAGTGTTTTTCGCCAGTCTCTGCATGGGGTACTTCAAGAGGAAACAAACCATAGAGATAGAACTTAGAACTACTTATTTTGTCAAGTTTCACGGAGCTAGCACAAACCGTGTTTGATTTAGAGTTTCAAACACATCTATCTATATAGCAGAAAACAGAGTGAAACCTAAATATTCAAAGTGTTACTGGAAACGAACGCTTGAACCTAGAATAGTGAAAGTTGGGCAGCCAAGTGAGATTAGTGAACTGATCATTACCACCAAGTATCATCAAGATTTGCTGAAAAAATGTTTGCTGAGATTTCATCAAACTAGTAGTTTTTTGGAAGCTTGGCAACCCCTTTCAAACGAAAGTGTTTTTCGACAGTCTCTGCATGGGGTACTTCAAGAGGAAACAAACCATAGAGATAGAATTTAGAACTACTTATTTTGTCAAGTTTCACGGAGCTAGCACAAACCGTGTTTGATTTAGAGTTTCAAACACATCTATCTATATAGCAGAAAACAGAGTGAAACCTAAAAATTCAAAGTGTTACTGGAAACGAATGCTTCAACCTAGAAGAATAAAAATTGGGCAGCCAAGTGGGATTAGTGAACTGATCATTACCACCAAGTATCATCAAGATTTGGTGAAAAAATGTTTGCTGAGATTTCAGCAAACTAGTAGTTTTTTGGAAGCTTGGCAACCCCTTTCAAATGAAAGTGTTTTTCGACAGTCTCTGCATGGGGTACTTCAAGAGGAAACAAACCATAGAGATAGAACTTAGAACTACTTATTTTGTCAAGTTTCACGGAGCTAGCACAAACCGTGTTTGATTTAGAGTTTCAAACACATCTATCTATATAGCAGAAAACAGAGTGAAACCTAAATATTCAAAGTGTTACTGGAAACGAACGCTTGAACCTAGAATAGTGAAAGTTGGGCAGCCAAGTGAGATTAGTGAACTGATCATTACCACCAAGTATCATCAAGATTTGCTGAAAAAATGTTTGCTGAGATTTCATCAAACTAGTAGTTTTTTGGAAGCTTGGCAACCCCTTTCAAACGAAAGTGTTTTTCGACAGTCTCTGCATGGGGTACTTCAAGAGGAAACAAACCATAGAGATAGAATTTAGAACTACTTATTTTGTCAAGTTTCACGGAGCTAGCACAAACCGTGTTTGATTTAGAGTTTCAAACACATCTATCTATATAGCAGAAAACAGAGTGAAACCTAAAAATTCAAAGTGTTACTGGAAACGAATGCTTCAACCTAGAAGAATAAAAATTGGGCAGCCAAGTGGGATTAGTGAACTGATCATTACCACCAAGTATCATCAAGATTTGGTGAAAAAAATGTTTGCTGAGATTTCAGCAAACTAGTAGTTTTTTGGAAGCTTGGCAACCCCTTTCAAATGAAAGTGTTTTTCGACAGTCTCTGCATGGGGTACTTCAAGAGGAAACAAACCATAGAGATAGAACTTAGAACTTCTTCATTTGGTCAAGTTTCAAGGAGCTAGCACAAACCGTGTTTGATTTAGAGTTTCAAACACCTCTATCTATATAGCAGAAAACAGAGTGAAACCTAAAAATTCAAAGTGTTACTGGAAACGAACGCTTGAACCTAGAAGAGTGAAAGTTGGGCAGCCAAGTGAGATTAGTGAACTGATCATTACCACCAAGTATCATCAAGATTTGGTGAAAAAAGGTTTGCTGAGATTTCAGCAAACTAGTAGTTTTTTGGAAGCTTGGCAACCCCTTTCAAACGAAAGTGTTTTTCGCCAGTGTCTGCAAGGGGTACTTCAAGAGGAAACCAACCATAGAGATAGAACTTAGAACTACTTCATTTGGTAAAGTTTCAAGGAGCTAGCACAAACCGTGTTTGATTTAGAGTTTCAAATACATCTATCTATAAAGCAGAAAACAGAGGGAAACCTAAAAATTCAAAGTGTTACTGGAAACGAATGCTTCAACCAGAAGAATAAAAATTGGGTAGCCAAGTGGGATTAGTGAACTGATCATTACCACCAAGTATCATCAAGATTTGGTGAAAAAAGTTTTGCTGAGATTTCAGCAAACTAGTAGTTTTTTGGAAGCTTGGCCACCCCTTTAAAACGAATGTGTTTTTCGACAGTCTCTGCATGGTGTACTTCAAGAGGAAACAAACCATAGAGATGGAACATAGAACTACTTCATTTGGTAAAGTTTCAAGGAGCTAGCACAAACCGTGTTTGATTTAGAGTTTCAAATACATCTATCTATATAGCAGAAAACAGAGTGAAACCTAAAAATTCAAAGTGTTACTGGAAACGAACGCTTGAACCTAGAAGAGTAAAAATTGGGCAGCCAAGTGGGCTTAGTGAACTGATCAGTACCACCAAGTATCATCAAGATTTGGTGAAAAAATGTTTGCTGAGATTTCAGCAAACTAGTAGTTTTTTGGAAGCTTGGCCACCCCTTTCAAACGAAAGTGTTTTTCGCCAGTCTCTGCATGGGGTACTTCAAGAGGAAACAAACCATAGAGATAGAACTTAGAACTACTTCATTTGGTCAAGTTTCAAGGAGCTAGCACAAACCGTGTTTGATTTAGAGTTTCAAACACATCTATCTATATCGCAGAAAACAGAGTGAAACCTAAAAATTCAAAGTGTTACTGGAAACGAAGGCTTGAACCTAGAAGAGTGAAAGTTGGGCAGCCAAGTGGGATTAGTGAACTGATCATTACCACCAAGTATCATCAAGATTTGCTGAAAAAATGTTTGCTGAGATTTCATCAAACTAGTAGTTTTTTGGAAGCTTGGCAACCCCTTTCAAACGAAAGTGTTTTTCGCCAGTCTCTGCATGGGGTACTTCAAGAGGAAACAAACCATAGAGATAGAACTTAGAACTACTTATTTTGTCAAGTTTCACGGAGCTAGCACAAACCGTGTTTGATTTAGAGTTTCAAACACATCTATCTATATAGCAGAAAACAGAGTGAAACCTAAAAATTCAAAGTGTTACTGGAAACGAATGCTTCAACCTAGAAGAATAAAAATTGGGCAGCCAAGTGGGATTAGTGAACTGATCATTACCACCAAGTATCATCAAGATTTGGTGAAAAAATGTTTGCTGAGATTTCAGCAAACTAGTAGTTTTTTGGAAGCTTGGCAACCCCTTTCAAATGAAAGTGTTTTTCGACAGTCTCTGCATGGGGTACTTCAAGAGGAAACAAACCATAGAGATAGAACTTAGAACTTCTTCATTTGGTCAAGTTTCAAGGAGCTAGCACAAACCGTGTTTGATTTAGAATTCCAAACACAGCTATCTATGTATAAGAAAACAGAGTGAAACCTGAAAATTCAAACTGTTACTGGAAACGAATGCTTCAACCTAGAAGAATAAAAATTGGGCAGCCAAGAGGGATTAGTGAACTGATCATTACCAACAAGTATCATTAAGATTTGGTGAAAAAAGTTTTTCTGAGATTTCAGCAAACTAGTAGTTTTTTGGAAGCTTGGCCACCCCTTTCAAACGAAAGTGTTTTTCGCCAGTCTCTGCATGGTGTACTTCAAGAGGAAACAAACCATAGAGATTGAACATAGAACTACTTCATTTGGTAAAGTTTCAAGGAGCTAGCACAAACCGTGTTTGATTTAGAGTTTCAAACACATCTATCTATATAGCAGAAAACAGAGTGAAACCTAAAAATTCAAAGTGTTACTGGAAACGAACGCTTGAACCTAGAAGAGTAAAAATTGGGCAGCCAAGTGGGATTAGTGAAATGATCATTACCACCAAGTATCATCGAGATATGGTGAAAAAATGTTTGCTGAGATTTCATCAAACTAGTAGTTTTTTGGAAGCTTGGCAACCCCTTTCATACGAAAGTGTTTTTCGCCAGTCTCTGCATGGGGTACTTCAAGAGGAAACAAACATTAGATATAGAACTTAGAACTACTTCATTTGGTCAAGTATCACGGAGCTAGCACAAACCGTGTTTGATTTAGAATTCCAAACACAGCTATCTATGTATGAGAAAACAGAGTGAATCCTAAAAATTCAAACTGTTACTGGAAACGAATGCTTCAAACTAGAAGAATAAAAATTGGGCAGCCAATTGGGATTAGTGAACTGATCATTACCACCAAGTAAAATCAAGATTTGGTGAAAAAATATTTGCTGAGATTTCAGCAAACTAGTAGTTTTTTGGAAGCTTGGCAACCCCTTTCAAACGAAAGTGTTTCTCACCAGTCTCTGCACGGGGTACTTTAAGAGGAAACAAACCATAGAGATAGAACTTAGAACTACTTCATTTTGTCAAGTTTCAGGGAGCTAGCACAAACCGTGTTTGATTTAGAATTCCAAACACAGCTATCTATGTATGAGAAAACAGAGTGAAACCTAAAAATTCAAACTGTTACAGGAAACGAATGCTTCAACCTAGAAGAATAAAAATTGGGCAGCCAAGTGGGATTAGTGAACTGATCATTACCACCAAGTATCATTAAGTTTTGGAGAAAAAAGTTTTGCTGAGATTTCAGCAAACTAGTAGTTTTTTGGAAGCTTGGCCACCCCTTTTTAACGAAAGTGTTTTTCGCCAGTCTCTGCATGGTGTACTTCAAGAGGAAACAAACCATAGAGATGGAACATAGAACTACTTCATTTGGTAAAGTTTCAAGGAGCTAGCACAAACCGTGTTTGATTTAGAGTTTCAAATACATCTATCTATATAGCAGAAAACAGAGTGAAACCTAAAAATTCAAAGTGTTACTGGAAACGAACGATTGAACCTAGAAGAGTAAAAATTGGGCAGCCAAGTGGGCTTAGTGAACTGATCAGTACCACCAAGTATCATCAAGATTTGGTGAAAAAATGTTTGCTGAGATTTCAGCAAACTAGTAGTTTTTTGGAAGCTTGGCCACCCCTTTCAAACGAAAGTGTTTTTCGCCAGTCTCTGCATGGGGTACTTCAAGAGGAAACAAACCATAGAGATGGAACATAGAACTACTTCATTTGGTAAAGTTTCAAGGAGCTAGCACAAACCGTGTTTGATTTAGAGTTTCAAATACATCTATCTATATAGCAGAAAACAGAGTGAAACCTAAAAATTCAAAGTGTTACTGGAAACGAACGCTTGAACCTAGAAGAGTAAAAATTGGGCAGCCAAGTGGGCTTAGTGAACTGATCAGTACCACCAAGTATCATCAAGATTTGGTGAAAAAATGTTTGCTGAGATTTCAGCAAACTAGTAGTTTTTTGGAAGCTTGGCCACCCCTTTCAAACGAAAGTGTTTTTCGCCAGTCTCTGCATGGGGTACTTCAAGAGGAAACAAACCATAGAGATAGAACTTAGAACTACTTCATTTGGTCAAGTTTCAAGGAGCTAGCACAAACCGTGTTTGATTTAGAGTTTCAAACACATCTATCTATATCGCAGAAAACAGAGTGAAACCTAAAAATTCAAAGTGTTACTGGAAACGAACGCTTGAACCTAGAAGAGTGAAAGTTGGGCAGCCAAGTGGGATTAGTGAACTGATCATTACCACCAAGTATCATCAAGATTTGCTGAAAAAATGTTTGCTGAGATTTCATCAAACTAGTAGTTTTTTGGAAGCTTGGCAACCCCTTTCAAACGAAAGTGTTTTTCGCCAGTCTCTGCATGGGGTACTTCAAGAGGAAACAAACCATAGAGATAGAACTTAGAACTACTTATTTTGTCAAGTTTCACGGAGCTAGCACAAACCGTGTTTGATTTAGAGTTTCAAACACATCTATCTATATAGCAGAAAACAGAGTGAAACCTAAATATTCAAAGTGTTACTGGAAACGAATGCTTCAACCTAGAAGAATAAAAATTGGGCAGCCAAGTGGGATTAGTGAACTGATCATTACCACCAAGTATCATCAAGATTTGGTGAAAAAATGTTTGCTGAGATTTCAGCAAACTAGTAGTTTTTTGGAAGCTTGGCAACCCCTTTCAAATGAAAGTGTTTTTCGACAGTCTCTGCATGGGGTACTTCAAGAGGAAACAAACCATAGAGATAGAACTTAGAACTTCTTCATTTGGTCAAGTTTCAAGGAGCTAGCACAAACCGTGTTTGATTTAGAATTCCAAACACAGCTATCTATGTATAAGAAAACAGAGTGAAACCTGAAAATTCAAACTGTTACTGGAAACGAATGCTTCAACCTAGAAGAATAAAAATTGGGCAGCCAAGAGGGATTAGTGAACTGATCATTACCACCAAGTATCATCAAGATTTGGTGAAAAAATGTTTGCTGAGATTTCAGCAAACTAGTAGTTTTTTGGAAGCTTGGCAACCCCTTTCAAACGAAAGTGTTTTTCGCCAGTCTCTGCATGGGGTACTTCAAGAGGAAACAAACCATAGAGATAGAACTTAGAACTACTTCATTTGGTCAAATTTCAAGGAGCAAGCACAAACCGTGTTTGATTTAGAGTTTCAAACACATCTATCTATATAGCAGAAAACAGAGTGAAACCTAAAAATTCAAAGTGTTACTGGAAACGAATGCTTCAACCTAGAAGAATAAAAATTGGGTAGCCAAGAGGGATTAGTGAACTGATCATTACCAACAAGTATCATTAAGATTTGGTGAAAAAAGTTTTTCTGAGATTTCAGCAAACTAGTAGTTTTTTGGAAGCTTGGCCACCCCTTTCAAACGAAAGTGTTTTTCGCCAGTCTCTGCATGGTGTACTTCAAGAGGAAACAAACCATAGAGATTGAACATAGAACTACTTCATTTGGTAAAGTTTGAAGGAGCTAGCACAAACCGTGTTTGATTTAGAGTTTCAAACACATCTATCTATATAGCAGAAAACAGAGTGAAACCTAAAAATTCAAAGTGTTACTGGAAACGAACGCTTGAACCTAGAAGAGTAAAAATTGGGCAGCCAAGTGGGATTAGTGAAATGATCATTACCACCAAGTATCATCGAGATATGGTGAAAAAATGTTTGCTGAGATTTCATCAAACTAGTAGTT
This sequence comes from Callospermophilus lateralis, assembly GCF_048772815.1. Taxonomy (NCBI): domain Eukaryota; kingdom Metazoa; phylum Chordata; class Mammalia; order Rodentia; family Sciuridae; genus Callospermophilus; species Callospermophilus lateralis. The sequence goes on from NW_027517990.1 coordinate 14,479, forward strand.
TTTTGGAAGCTTGGCAACCCCTTTCATACGAAAGTGTTTTTCGCCAGTCTCTGCATGGGGTACTTCAAGAGGAAACAAACATTAGAGATAGAACTTAGAACTACTTCATTTGGTCAAGTATCACGGAGCTAGCACAAACCGTGTTTGATTTAGAATTCCAAACACAGCTATCTATGTATGAGAAAACAGAGTGAATCCTAAAAATTCAAACTGTTACTGGAAACGAATGCTTCAAACTAGAAGAATAAAAATTGGGCAGCCAATTGGGATTAGTGAACTGATCATTACCACCAAGTAAAATCAAGATTTGGTGAAAAAGTATTTGCTGAGATTTCAGCAAACTAGTAGTTTTTTGGAAGCTTGGCAACCCCTTTCAAACGAAAGTGTTTCTCACCAGTCTCTGCACGGGGTACTTTAAGAGGAAACAAACCATAGAGATAGAACTTAGAACTACTTCATTTTGTCAAGTTTCAGGGAGCTAGCACAAACCGTGTTTGATTTAGAATTCCAAACACAGCTATCTATGTATGAGAAAACAGAGTGAAACCTAAAAATTCAAACTGTTACAGGAAACGAATGCTTCAACCTAGAAGAATAAAAATTGGGCAGCCAAGTGGGATTAGTGAACTGATCATTACCACCAAGTATCATTAAGTTTTGGAGAAAAAAGTTTTGCTGAGATTTCAGCAAACTAGTAGTTTTTTGGAAGCTTGGCCACCCCTTTTTAACGAAAGTGTTTTTCGCCAGTCTCTGCATGGTGTACTTCAAGAGGAAACAAACCATAGAGATGGAACATAGAACTACTTCATTTGGTAAAGTTTCAAGGAGCTAGCACAAACCGTGTTTGATTTAGAGTTTCAAACACATCTATCTATATAGCAGAAAACAGAGTGAAACCTAAAAATTCAAAGTGTTACTGGAAACGAACGCTTCAATCTAGAAGACTAAAAATTGGGCAGCCAAGTGGGCTTAGTGAACTGATCATTACCACCAATTATCATCAAGATTTGGTGAAAAATTGTTTGCTGAGATTTCAGCAAACCAGTAGTTTTTTGGAAGCTTGGCAACCCCTTTCAAACGAAAGTATTTTTCGCCAGTCTCTGCATGGGGTACTTTAAGAAGAAACAAACCATAGAGATAGAACTTAGAACTACTTCATTTGGTCAAGTTTCAAGGAGCTAGCACAAACCGTGTTTGATTTAGAATTCCAAACACAGCTAACTATATATGAGAAAACAGAGTGAATCCTAAAAATTCAAACTGTTACTGGAAACGAATGCTTCAACCTAGAAGAATAAAAATTGGGCAGCCAATTGGGATTAGTGAACTGATCATTACCACCAAGTATCATCAAGATTTGGTGAAAAAATGTTTGCTGAGATTTCAGCAAACTAGTTATTTTTTTTAAGATTGGCAACCCCTTTCAAACGAAAGTGTTTTTCGCCAGTCTCTGCATGGGGTACTTCAAGAGGAAACAAACCATAGACATAGAACTTAGAACTACTTCATTTGGTCAAGTTTCACGGAGCTAGCACAAACCGTGTTTGATTTAGAGTTTAAAACACATCTATCTATATAGCAGAAAACAGAGTGAAACCTAAAAATTCAAAGTGTTACTGGAAACGAATGCTTCAACCTAGAAGAATAAAAATTGGGCAGCCAAGTGGGATTACTGAACTGATCATTACCACCAAGTATCATCAAGATTTGGTGAAAAAAGGTTTGCTGAGATTTCAGCAAACTAGTAGTTTTTTGGAAGCTTGGCAACCCCTTTCAAACGAAAGTGTTTTTCGCCAGTCTCTGCATGGGGTACTTCAAGAGGAAACAAACCATAGAGATAGAACTTAGAACTACTTCATTTGGTCAAATTTCAAGGAGCTAGCACAAACCGTGTTTGATTTAGAGTTTCAAACACATCTATCTATATAGCAGAAAACAGAGTGAAACCTAAAAATTCAAAGTGTTACTGGAAACGAATGCTTCAACCTAGAAGAATAAAAATTGGGTAGCCAAGTGGGATTAGTGAACTGATCATTACCACCAAGTATCATTAAGATTTGGTGAAAAAAGTTTTGCTGAGATTTCAGCAAACTAGTAGTTTTTTGGAAGCTTGGCCACCCCTTTCAAACGAAAGTGTTTTTCGCCAGTCTCTGCATGGTGTACTTCAAGAGGAAACAAACCATAGATATGGAACATAGAACTACTTCATTTGGTAAAGTTTCAAGGAGCTAGCACACACCGTGTTTGATTTAGAGTTTCAAACACATCTATCTATATAGCAGAAAACAGAGTGAAACCTAAAAATTCAAAGTGTTACTGGAAACGAACGCTTGAACCTAGAAGAGTAAAAATTGGGCAGCCAAGTGGGCTTAGTGAACTGATCATTACCACCAAGTATCATCAAGATTTGGTGAAAAAATGTTTGCTGAGATTTCAGCAAACTAGTAGTTTTTTGGAAGCTTGGCAACCCCTTTCAAACGAAAGTGTTTTTTGCCAGTCTCTGCATGGGGTATTTCAAGAGGAAACAAACCATAGAGATAGAACTTAGAACTACTTCATTTGGTCAAGTTTCAAGGAGCTAGCACAAACCGTGTTTGATTTAGAATTCCAAACACAGCTATCTATGTATAAGAAAACAGAGTGAAACCTAAAAATTCAAACTGTTACTGGAAACGAATGCTTAAACCTAGAAGAATAAAAATTGGGCAGCCAAGATGGATTAGTGAACTGATCATTACCACCAAGTATCATCAAGATTTGGTGAAAAAATGTTTGCTGAGATTTCAGCAAACTAGTAGTTTTTTGGAAGCTTGGCAACCCCTTTCAAACGAAAGTGTTTTTCGCCAGTCTCTGCATGGGGTACTTCAAGAGGAAACAAACCATAGAGATAGAACTTAGAACTACTTCATTTGGTCAAATTTCAAGGAGCAAGCACAAACCGTGTTTGATTTAGAGTTTCAAACACATCTATCTATATAGCAGAAAACAGAGTGAAACCTAAAAATTCAAAGTGTTACTGGAAACGAATGCTTCAACCTAGAAGAATAAAAATTGGGTAGCCAAGAGGGATTAGTGAACTGATCATTACCACCAAGTATCATTAAGATTTGGTGAAAAAAGTTTTTCTGAGATTTCAGCAAACTAGTAGTTTTTTGGAAGCTTGGCCACCCCTTTCAAACGAAAGTGTTTTTCGCCAGTCTCTGCATGGTGTACTTCAAGAGGAAACAAACCATAGAGATTGAACATAGAACTACTTCATTTGGTAAAGTTTCAAGGAGCTAGCACAAACCGTGTTTGATTTAGAGTTTCAAACACATCTATCTATATAGCAGAAAACAGAGTGAAACCTAAAAATTCAAACTGTTACTGGAAACGAACGCTTGAACCTAGAAGAGTAAAAATTGGGCAGCCAAGTGGGCTTAGTGAACTGATCATTACCACCAAGTATCATCAAGATTTGGTGAAAAAATATTTGCTGAGATTTCAGCAAACTAGTAGTTTTTTGGAAGCTTGGCCACCCCTTTCAAACGAAAGTGTTTTTCGCCAGTCTCTGCATGGTGTACTTCAAGAGGAAACAAACCATAGAGATGGAACATAGAACTACTTCATTTGGTAAAGTTTCAAGGAGCTAGCACAAACCGTGTTTGTTTTAGAGTTTCAAACACATCTATCTATATAGCAGAAAACAGAGTGAAACCTAAAAATTCAAAGTGTTACTGGAAATGAACGCTTGAACCTAGAAGAGTGAAAGTTGGGCAGCCAAGTGGGATTAGTGAAATGATCATTACCACCAAGTATCATCAAGATATGGTGAAAAAATGTTTGCTGAGATTTCATCAAACTAGTAGTTTTTTGGAAGCTTGGCAACCCCTTTCATACGAAAGTGTTTTTCGCCAGTCTCTACATGGGGTGCTTCAAGAGGAAACAAACCATAGAGGTAGAACTTAGAACTACTTCATTTGGTCAAGTATCACGGAGCTAGCACAAACCGTGTTTGATTTAGAATTCCAAACACAGCTATCTATGTATGAGAAAACAGAGTGAATCCTAAAAATTCAAACTGTTACTGGAAACGAATGCTTCAAACTAGAAGAATAAAAATTGGGCAGCCAATTGGGATTAGTGAACTGATCATTACCACCAAGTAAAATCAAGATTTGGTGAAAAAATATTTGCTGAGATTTCAGCAAACTAGTAGTTTTTTGGAAGCTTGGCAACCCCTTTCAAACGAAAGTGTTTCTCACCAGTCTCTGCACGGGGTACTTTAAGAGGAAACAAACCATAGAGATAGAACTTAGAACTACTTCATTTGGTCAAGTTTCAAGGAGCTAGCACAAACCGTGTTTGATTTAGAATTCCAAACACAGCTATCTATGTATGAGAAAACAGAGTGAAACCTAAAAATTCAAACTGTTACAGGAAACGAATGCTTCAACCTAGAAGAATAAAAATTGGGCAGCCAAGTGGGATTAGTGAACTGATCATTACCACCAAGTATCATCAAGATTTGGTGAAAAAATGTTTGCTGAGATTTCAGCAAACTAGTAGTTTTTTGGAAGCTTGGCAACCCCTTTCAAACGAAAGTGTTTTTCGCCAGTCTCTGCATGGGGTACTTCAAGAGGAAACAAACCATAGACATAGAACTTAGAACTTCTTCATTTGGTCAAGTTTCACGGAGCTAGCACAAACCGTGTTTGATTTAGAGTTTCAAACACATCTATCTATATAGCAGAAAACAGAGTGAAACCTAAAAATTCAAAGTGTTACTGGAAACGAACGCTTGAACCTAGAAGAGTGAAAGTTGGGCAGCCAAGTGAGATTAGTGAACTGATCATTACCACCAAGTATCATCAAGATTTGGTGAAAAAAGGTTTGCTGAGATTTCAGCAAACTAGTAGTTTTTTGGAAGCTTGGCAACCCCTTTCAAACGAAAGTTTTTTTCGCTAGTCTCTGCATGGGGTACTTCAAGAGGAAACAAACCATAGAGATAGAACTTAGAACTACTTTATTTGGTCAAGTTTCAAGGAGCTAGCACAAACCGTGTTTGATTTAGAATTCCAAACACAGCTATCTATGTATAAGAAAACAGAGTGAAACCTAAAAATTCAAACTGTTACTGGAAACGAATGCTTCAACCTGGAAGAATAAAAATTGGGCAACCAAGAGGGATTAGTGAACTGATCATTACCACCAAGTATCATCAAGATTTGGTGAAAAAATGTTTGCTGAGATTTCAGCAAACTAGTAGTTTTTTGGAAGCTTGGCCACCCCTTTCAAACGAAAGTGTTTTTCGCCAGTCTCTGCATGGTGTACTTCAAGAGGAAACAAACCATAGAGATGGAACATAGAACTACTTCATTTGGTCAAGTTTCAAGGAGCTAGCACAAACCGTGTTTGATTTAGAGTTTCAAACACATCTATCTATATAGGAGAAAACAGAGTGAAACCTAAAAATTCAAAGTGTTACTGGAAACGAATGCTTGAACATAGAAGAGTAAAAATTGGGCAGCCAAGTGGGCTTAGTGAACTGATCATTACCACCAAGTATCATCAAGATTTGGTGAAAAAATGTTTGCTGAGATTTCAGCAAACTAGTAGTTTATTGGAAGCTTGGCAACCCCTTTCAAACGAAAGTGTTTTTCGACAGTCTCTGCATGGGGTACTTCAAGAGGAAACAAACCATAGACATAGAACTTAGAACTTCTACATTTGGTCAAGTTTCAAGGAGCTAGCACAAACCGTGTTTGATTTAGAGTTTCAAACACTAAACCTAAAAATTCAAAGTGTTACTGGAAACGAACGCTTGAACCTAAAATAGTGAAAGTTGGGCAGCCAAGTGAGATTAGTGAACTGATCATTACCACCAAGTATCATCAAGATTTGTTGAAAAAAGGTTTGCTGAGATTTCAGCAAACTAGTAGTTTTTTGGAAGCTTGGCAAAACCCTTTCAAACGAAACTGTTTTTCGCCAGTCTCTGCATGGGGTACTTCAAGAAGAAACAAACCAAAGGAATAGAACTTAGAACTACTTCATTTGGTCAAGTTTCAAGGAGCTAGCACAAACCGTGTTGGATTTAGATTTCGAAACACATCTATCTATATATGAGAAAACAGAGTGAATAATAAAAATTCAAACTGTTACTGGAAACGAATGCTTCAACCTAGAAGAATAAAAATTGGGCAGCCAATTGGGATTAGTGAACTGATCATTACCACCAAGTATCATCAAGATTTGGTGAAAAAATGTTTGCTGAGATTTCAGCAAACTAGTAGTTTTTTGGAAGCTTGGCAACCCCTTTCAAACGAAAGTGTTTTTCGCCAGTCTCTGCATGGGGTACTTCAAGAGGAAACTAACCATAGAGATAGATCTTAGAACTACTTATTTTGTCAAGTTTCAGGGAGCTAGCACAAGCCGTGTTTGATTTAGAGTTTCAAACACATCTATCTATATAGCAGAAAACAGAGTGAAACCTAAAAATTCAAAGTGTTACTGGAAACGATTGCTTGAACCTACAAGAGTGAAAGATGGGCAGCCAAGAGGGATTAGTGAACTGATCATTACCACCAAGTATCATCAAGATATGGTGAAAAAATGTTTGCTGAGATTTCAGCAAACTAGTAGTTTTTTGGAAGCTTGGCAACCCCTTTCAAACGAAAGTGTTTTTCGCCAGTCTCTGCATGGGGTACTTCAAGAGGAAACAAACCATAGACATAGAACTTAGAACTTCTTCATTTGGTCAAGTTTCAAGGAGCTAGCAAAAACCGTGTTTGATTTAGAGTTTGAAACACATCTATCTATATAGCAGAAAACAGAGTGATACCTAAAAATTCAAAGTGTTACTGGAAACGAACGCTTGAACCTAGAAGAGTGAAAGTTGGGCAGCCAAGTGAGATTAGTGAACTGATCATTACCACCAAGTATCATCAAGATTTGGTGAAAAAAGGTTTGCTGAGATTTCAGCAAACTAGTAGTTTTTTGGAAGCTTGGCAACCCCTTTCAAACGAAAGTGTTTTTCGCCAGTCTCTGCATGGGGTACTTCATGAGGAAACAAACCATAGAGATAGAACTTAGAACTACTTCATTTGGTCAAGTTTCAAGGAGCTAGCACAAACCGTGTTTGATTTAGAGTTTCAAACACATCTATCTATACAGCAGAAAACAGAGTGAAACCTAAAAATTCAAAGTGTTACTGGAAACCAACGCTTGATCCTAGAAGAGTCAAAGTTGGGCAGCCAAGTGGGATTAGTGAAATGATCATTACCACCAAGTATCATCAAGATTTGGTGAAAAAATGTTTGCTGAGATTTCATCAAACTAGTAGTTTTTTGGAAGCTTGGCAACCCCTTTCAAATGAAAGTGGTTTTCGCCAGTCTCTGCATGGGGTACTTCAAGAGGAAACAAACCATAGAGATAGAACTTAGAACTACTTCATTTGGTCAAGTATCACGGAGCTAGCACAAACCGTGTTTGATTTAGAATTCCAAACACAGCTATCTATGTATGAGAAAACAGAGTGAATCCTAAAAATTCAAACTGTTACTGGAAACGAATGCTTCAACCTAGAAGAATAAAAATTGGGCAGCCAATTGGGATTAGTGAACTGATCATTACCACCAAGTATCATCAAGATTTGGTGAAAAAATGTTTGCTGAGATTTCAGCAAACTAGTAGTTTTTTGGAAGCTTGGCAACCCCTTTCATACGAAAGTGTTTTTCGCCAGTCTCTGCATGGGGTACTTCAAGAGGAAACAAACCATAGAGATAGAACTTAGAACTACTTATTTTGTCAAGTTTCAAGGAGCTAGCACAAACCGTGTTTGATTTAGAGTTTCAAACACATCTATCTATATAGCAGAAAACAGAGTGAAACCTAAAAATTCAAAGTGTTACTGGAAACGAACGCTTGAACCTAGAAGAGTGAAAGTTGGGCAGCCAAGTGGGATTAGTGAACTGATCATTACCACCAAGTATCATCAAGATTTGGTGAAAAAATGTTTGCTGAGATTTCAGCAAACTAGTAGTTTTTTGGAAGCTTGGCAACCCCTTTCAAACGAAAGTGTTTTTCGCCAGTCTCTGCATGGGGTATTTCAAGAGGAAACAAACCATAGAGATAGAACTTAGAACTACTTCATTTGGTCAAGGTTCAAGGAGCTAGCACAAACCGTGTTTGATTTAGAATTCCAAACACAGATATCTATGTATAAGAAAACAGAGTGAAACCTAAAAATTCAAACTGTTACTGGAAACGAATGCTTCAACCTAGAAGAATAAAAATTGGGCAGCCAAGAGGGATTAGTGAACTGATCATTACCACCAAGTATCATCAAGATTTGGTGAAAAAATGTTTTTGAGATTTCAGCAAACTAGTAGTATTTTGGAAGCTTGGCAACCCCTTTCAAACGAAAGTGTTTTTCGCCAGTCTCTGCATGGGGTACTTCAAGAGGAAATACACCATAGAGATAGAACTTAGAACTACTTCATTTGGTCAAGTTTCAAGGAGCTAGCACAAACCGTGTTTGATTTAGAATTCCAAACACATCTATCTATATAGCAGAAAACAGAGTGAAACCTAAAAATTCAAAGTGTTACTGGAAACCAACGCTTGAACCTAGAAGAGTGAAAGTTGGGCAGTCAAGTGGGATTAGTGAACTGATCATTACCACCAAGTATCATCAAGTTTTGGTGAAAAAATGTTTGCTGAGATTTCAGCAAACTAGTAGTTTTTTGGAAGCTTGGCAACCCCTTTCAAACGAAAGTGTTTTTCGCCAGTCTCTGTATGGGGTACTTCAAGAGGAAACAAACCATAGAGATAGAACTTAGAACTACTTCATTTGGTCAAGTTTCAAGGAGCTAGCACAAACCGTGTTTGATTTAGTGTTTCAAACACTAAACCTAAAAATTCAAAGTGTTACTGGAAACGAACTCTTGAACCTAGAAGAGTGAAAGTTGGACAGCCAAGTGAGATTAGTCAACTGATCATTACCACCAAGTATCATCAAGATTTGGTGAAAAAAGGTTTGCTGAGATTTCAGCAAACTAGTAGTTTTTTGGAAGCTTGGCAACCCCTTTCAAACGAAAGTGTTTTTCGCCAGTCTCTGCATGGGGTACTTCAAGAAGAAACAAACCATAGAGATAGAACTTAGAACTACTTCATTTGGTCAAGTTTCAAGGAGCTAGCACAAACCGTGTTTGATTTAGAATTCCAAACACAGGTATCTATATATGAGAAAACAGAGTGAATCCTAAAAATTCAAATTGTTACTGGAAACGAATGCTTCAACCTAGAAGAATAAAAATTGGGCAGCCAATTGGGATTAGTGAACTGATCATTACCACCAAGTATCATCAAGATTTGGTGAAAAAATGTTTGCTGAGATTTCAGCAAACTAGTAGTTTTTTGGAAGCTTGGCAACCCCCTTCAAACGAAAGTGTTTTTCGCCAGTCTCTGCATGGGGTACTTCAAGAGGAAACAAACCATAGAGATAGAGCTTAGAACTACTTATTTTTTCAAGTTTCAGGGAGCTAGCACAAACCGTGTTTGATTTAGAGTTTCAAACACATCTATCTATTTAGCAGAAAACAGAGTGAAACCTAAAAATTCAAAGTGTTACTGGAAACGAATGCTTGAACCTAGAAGAGTGAAAGTTGGGCAGCCAAGTGGGATTAGTGAACTGATCATTACCACCAAGTATCATCAAGATTTGGTGAAAAAATGTTTGCTGAGATTTCAGCAAACTAGTAGTTTTTTGGAAGCTTGGCAACCCCTTTCAAACGAAAGTGTTTTTCGCCAGTCTCTGCATGGGGTACTTCAAGAGGAAACAAACCATAGAGGTAGAACTTAGAACTTCTTCATTTGGTCAAGTTTCAAGGAGCTAGCACAAACCGTGTTTGATTTAGAGTTTCAAACACTAAACCTAAAAATTCAAAGTGTTACTGGAAACGAACGCTTGAACCTAGAAGAGTGAAAGTTGGGCAGCCAAGTGGGATTAGTGAACTGATCATTACCACCAAGTATCATCAAGATTTGCTGAAAAAATGTTTGCTGAGATTTCATCAAACTAGTAGTTTTTTGGAAGCTTGGCAACCCCTTTCAAACGAAAGTGTTTTTCGCCAGTCTCTGCATGGGGTACTTCAAGAGGAAACAAACAATAGAGATAGAACTTAGAACTACTTCATTTGGTCAAGTTTCACGGAGCTAGCACAAACCGTGTTTGATTTAGAGTTTCAAACACATCTATCTATATAGCAGAAAACAGAGTGAAACCTAAAAATTCAAAGTGTTACTGGAAACGAACGCTTGAACCTAGAAGAATGAAAGTTGGGCAGCCAAGTGGGATTAGTGAACTGATCATTACCACCAAGTATCATCAAGATTTGGTGAAAAAATGTTTGCTGAGATTTCAGCAAACTAGTAGTTTTTTGGAAGCTTGGCAACCCCTTTAAAACGAAAGTGTTTTTCGCCAGTCTCTGCATGGGGTATTTCAAGAGGAAACAAACCGTAGAGATAGAACTTAGAACTACTTCATTTGGTCAAGTTTCAAGGATCTAGCACAAACCGTGTTTGATTTAGAATTCCAAACACAGCTATCTATGTATAAGAAAACAGAGTGAAACCTAAAAATTCAAACTGTTACTGGAAACGAATGCTTCAACCTAGAAGAATAAAAATTGGGCAGCCAAGACGGATTAGTTAACTGATCATTACCACCAAGTATCATCAAGATTTGGTGAAAAAATGTTTGCTGAGATTTCAGCAAACTAGTAGTTTTTTGGAAGCTTGGCAACCCCTTTCAAACGAAAGTGTTTTTCGCCAATCTCTGCATGGTTGTACTTCAAGAGGAAACAAACCATAGAGATAGAACTTAGAACTACTTCATTTGGTCAAATTTCAAGGAACTAGCACAAACCGTGTTTGATTTAGAGTATCAAACACATCTATCTATATAGCAGAAAACAGAGTGAAACCTAAAAATTCAAAGTGTTACTGGAAACGAATGGTTCAACCTAGAAGAATAAAAATTGGGTAGCCAAGTGGGATTAGTGAACTGATCCTTACCACCAAGTATCATTAAGATTTGGTGAAAAAAGTTTTGCTGAGATTTCAGCAAACTAGTAGTTTTTTGGAAGCTTGGCCACCCATTTCAAACGAAAGTGTTTTTCGCCAGTCTCTGCATGGTGTACTTCAAGAGGAAACAAGCCATAGAGATGGAACATAGAACTACTTCATTTGGTAAAGTTTCAAGTAGCTAGCACAAACCGTGTTTGATTTAGAGTTTCAAACACATCTATCTATATAGCAGAAAACAGAGTGAAACCTAAAAATTCAGTGTGTTACTGGAAACGAACGCTTGAACCTAGAAGACTAAAAATTGGGCAGCCAAATGGGCTTAGTTAACTGATCATTACCACCAAGTATCATCAAGATTTGGTGAAAAAATGTTTGCTGAGATTTCAGCAAACTAGTAGTTTTTTGGAAGCTTGGCAACCCCTTTCAAACGAAAGTGTTTTTCGCCAGTCTTTGCATGGGGTACTTCAAGAGGAAACAAACCATAGAGATAGAACTTAGAACTACTTCATTTGGTCAAGTTTCAAGGAGCTAGCCAAACCGTGTTTGATTTAGAGTTTCAAACACATCTATCTATATAGCAGAAAACAGAGAGAAACCTAAAAATTCAAAGTGTTACTGGAAACGAACGCTTGAACCTAGAAGAGTGAAAGTTGGGCAGCCAAGTGGGATTAGTGAACTGATCATTACCACCAAGTATCATCAAGATTTGCTGAAAAAATGTTTGCTGAGATTTCATCAAACTTGTAGTTTTTTGGAAGCTTGGCAACCCCTTTCAAACGAAAGTGGTTTTCGCCAGTCTCTGCATGGGGTATTTCAAGAGGAAACAAACCATAGAGATAGAACTTAGAACTACTTCATTTGGTCAAGTTTAAAGGAGCTAGCACAAACCGTGTTTGATTTAGAATTCCAAACACAGCTATCTATGTATAAGAAAACAGAGTGAAACCTAAAAATTCAAACTGTTACTGGAAACGAATGCTTCAACCTAGAAGAATAAAAATAGGGCAGCCAAGAGGGATTAGTGAACTGATCATTACCACCAAGTATCATCAAGATTTGGTGAAAAAATGTTTGCTGAGATTTCAGCAAACTAGTAGTTTTTTGGAAGCTTGGCAACCCCTTTCAAACTAAATTGTTTTTCACCAGTCTCTGCATGGGGTACTTCAAGAGGAAACAAACCATAGACATAGAACTTAGAACTATTTCATTTGGTCAAGTTTCAAGGAGCTAGCACAAACCGTGTTTGATTTAGAGTTTCAAACACATCTATCTATATAGCAGAAAACAGAGTGAAACCTAAAAATTCAAAGTGTTACTGGAAACGAACGCTTGAACCTAGAAGAGTGAAAGTTGGGCAGCCAAGTGAGATAAGTGAACTGATCATTACCACCAAGTATCATCAAGATTTGGTGAAAAAAAGTTTGCTGAGATTTCAGCAAACTAGTAGTTTTTTGGAAGCTTGGCAACCCCTTTCAAACGAAAGTGTTTTTCGCCAGTCTCTGCATTGGGTACTTCAAGAGGAAACAAACCATAGAAATAGAACTTAGAACTAATTCATTTGGTCAAATTTCAAGGAGCAAGCACAAACCGTGTTTGATTTAGAGTTTCAAACACACCTATGTATATAGCAGAAAACAGAGTGAAACCTAAAAATATAAAGTGTTACTGGAAACGAACGCTTGAACATAGAAGAGTAAAAATTGGGCAGCCAAGTGGCCTTAGTGAACTGATCATTACCACCAAGTATCATCAAGATTTGCTGAAAAAATGTTTGCTGAGATTTCAGCAAACTAGTAGTTTTTTGGAAGCTTGGCCACCCCTTTCAAACGAAAGTGTTTTTCGCCAGTCTCTGCATGGGGTACTTAAAGAGGAAACAAACCATAGAGATAGAACTTAGAACAACTTCATTTGGTCAAGTATCACGGAGCTAGCACAAACCGTGTTTGATTTAGAGTTTCAAACACATCTATCTATATAGCAGAAAACAGAGTGAAACCTAAAAATTCAAAGTGTTACTGGAAACGAATGCTTCAATCTAGAAGAATAAAAATTGGGTAGCCAAGTGGGATTAGTGAACTGATCATTACCACCAAGTATCATTAAGTTTTGGTGAAAAAAGTTTTGCTGAGATTTCAGCAAACTAGTAGTTTTTTGGAACCTTGGCCACCCCTTTCAAACGAAAGTGTTTTTCGCCAGTCTCTGCATGGTGTACTTCAAGAGGAAACAAACCATAGAGATGGAACATAGAACTACTTCATTTGGTAAAGTTTCAAGGAGCTAGCACAAACCGTGTTTGATTTAGAGTTTCAAACACATCTATCTATATAGCAGAAAACAGAGTGAAACCTAAAAATTAAAAGTGTTACTGGAAACGAACGCTTGAACCTAGAAGAGTAAAAATTGGGCAGCCAAGTGGGCTTAGTGAACTGATCATTACCACCAAGTATCATCAAGATTTGGTCAAAAAATGTTTTCTGAGATTTCAGCAAACTTGTAGTTTTTTGGAAGCTTGGCAACCCCTTTCAAACGAAAGTGTTTTTCGCCTGTCTCTGCATGGGTTACTTCAAGAGGAAACAAACCATAGAGATAGAACTTAGAACTACTTCATTTGGTCAAGTATCACGGAGCTAGCACAAACCGTGTTTGATTTAGAATTCCAAACACAGCTATCTATGTATGAGAAAACAGAGTGAATCCTAAAAATTCAAACTGTTACTGGAAACAAATGCTTCAACCTAGAAGAATAAAAATTGGGCAGCCAATTGGGATTAGTGAACTGATCATTACCACCAAGTATCATCAAGATTTGGTGAAAAAATGTTTGCTGAGATTTCAGCAACCTAGTAGTTTTTTGGAAGCTTGGCAACCCCTTTCAAACGAAAGTGTTTTTCGCCAGTCTCTGCATGGGGTACTTCAAGAGGAAACAAAACATAGAGATAGAACTTAGAACTACTTATTTTGTCAAGTTTCACGGAGCTAGCACAAACCGTGTTTGATTTAGAGTTTCAAACACATCTATCTATATAGCAGAAAACAGAGTGAAACCTAAAAATTCAAAGTGTTACTGGAAACGAATGCTTGAACCTAGAAGAATAAAAATTGGGCAGCCAAGTGGGATTAGTGAACTGATCATTACCACCAAGTATCATCAAGATTTGGTGAAAAAATGTTTGCTGAGATTTCAGCAAACTAGTAGTTTTTTGGAAGCTTGGCAACCCCTTAAAACGAAAGTATTTTTCGCCAGTCTCTGCATGGGGTACTTCAAGATGAAACAAACCATAGAGATAGAACTTAGAACTTCTTCATTTGGTCAAGTTTAAAGGAGCTAGCACAAACCGTGTTTGATTTAGAGTTTCAAACACATCTATCTATATAGCAGAAAACAGAGTGAAACCTAAAAATTCAAAGTGTTACTGGAAACGAACGCTTGAACCTAGAAGAGTGAAAGTTGGGCAGCCAAGTGAGATTAGTGAACTGATCATTACCACCAAGTATCATCAAGATTTGGTGAAAAAAGGTTTGCTGAGATTTCAGCAAACTAGTAGTCTTTTGGAAGCTTGGTAACCCCTTTCAAACGAAAGTGTTTTTCGCCAGTCTCTGTATGGGGTACTTCACGAGGAAACAAACCATAGAGATAGAACTTAGAACTACTTCATTTGGTCAAGTTTCACGGAGCTAGCACAAAAAGTGTTTGATTTAGAGTTTCAAACACATCTATCTATATAGCAGAAAACAGAGTGAAACCTAAAAATTCAAAGTGTTACTGGAAACGAACGCTTGAACCTAGAAGAATGAAAGTTGGGCAGCCAAGTGGGATTAGTGAACTGATCATTACCACCAAGTATCATCAAGATTTGGTGAAAAAATGTTTGCTGAGATTTCAGCAAACTAGTAGTTTTTTGGAAGCTTGGCAACCCCTTTCAAACGAAAGTGTTTTTCGCCAGTCTCTGCATGGGGTATTTCAAGAGGAAACAAACCATAGAGATAGAACTTAGAACTACATTTGGTCAAGTTTCAAGGAGTTAGCACAAACCGTGTTTGATTTAGAATTCCAAACACAGCTATCTATGTATAAGAAAACAGAGTGAAACCTAAAAATTCAAACTGTTACTGGAAACGAATGCTTCAACCTAGAAGAATAAATATTGGGCAGCCAAGAGGGATTAGTGAACTGATCATTACCACCAAGTATCATCAAGATTTGGTGAAAAAATGTTTGCTGAGATTTCAGCAATCTAGTAGTTTTTTGGAAGCTTGGCAACCCCTTTCAAACGAAAGTGTTTTTCGCCAGTCTCTGCATGGGGTACTTCAAGAGGAAACAAACCATAGAGATAGAACTTAGAACTACTTCATTTGGTCAAATTTCAAGGAGCAAGCACAAACCGTGTTTGATTTAGAGTTTCAAACACATCTATCTATATAGCAGAAAACAGATTGAAACCTAAAAATTCAAAGTGTTACTGGAAACGAATGCTTCAACCTAGAAGAATAAAAATTGGGTAGCCAAGTGGGATTAGTGAACTGATCATTACCACCAAGTATAATTAAGATTTGGTGAAAAAAGTTTTGCCGAGATTTCATCAAACTAGTAGTTTTTTGGAAGCTTGGCCACCCATTTCAAACGAAAGTGTTTTTCGCCAGTCTCTGCATGGTGTACTTCAAGAGGAAACAAGCCACAGAGATGGAACATAGAACTACTTCATTTGGTAAAGTTTCAAGTAGCTAGCACAAACCGTGTTTGATTTAGAGTTTCAAACACATCTATCTATATAGCAGAAAACAGAGTGAAACCTAAAAATTCAAAGTGTTACTGGAAACGAACGCTTGAACCTAGAAGACTAAAAATTGGGCAGCCAAATGGGCTTATTGAACTGATCATTACCACCAAGTATCATCAAGATTTGGTGAAAAAAGTTTTGCTGAGATTTCAGTAAACTAGTAGTTTTTTGGAAGCTTGGCCACCCCTTTCAAACGAAAGTGTTTTTCGCCTGTCTCTGAATGGGGTACTTCAAGAGGAAACAAACCACAGAGATAGAACTTAGAACTTCTTCATTTGGTCAAGTTTCAAGGAGCTAGCACAAACCGTGTTTGATTTAGAGTTTCAAACACATCTATCTATATATCAGAAAACAGAGTGAAACCTAAAAATTCAAAGTGTTACTGGAAATGAATGCTTCAACCTAGAAGAATAAAAATTGGGCAGCCAAGTGGGATTAGTGAACTGATCATTACCACCAAGTATCATCAAGATTTGGTGAAAAAATGTTTGCTGAGATTTCAGCAAACTAGTAGTTTTTTGGAAGCTTGGCAACCCCTTTCAAACGAAAGTGTTTTTCGCCAGTCTCTGCATGGGGTACTTCAAGAGGAAACAAACCATAGAGACAGAACTTAGAACTACTTCATTTGGTCAAGTTTCAAGGAGCTAGCCAAACCGTGTTTGATTTAGAGTTTCAAACACATCTATCTATATAGCAGAAAACAGAGTGAAACCTAAAAATTCAAAGTGTTACTGGAAACGAACGCTTGAACCTAGAAGAGTAAAAGTTGGGCAGCCAAGTGGGATTAGTGAACTGATCATTACCACCAAGTATCATCAAGATTTGCTGAAAAAATGTTTGCTGAGATTTCATCAAACTAGTAGTTTTTTGGAAGCTTGGCAACCCCTTTCAAACGAAAGTGTTTTTCGCCAGTCTCTGCATGGGGTACTTCAAGAGGAAA
The DNA here is from genome assembly GCF_048772815.1 of Callospermophilus lateralis. Taxonomy (NCBI): domain Eukaryota; kingdom Metazoa; phylum Chordata; class Mammalia; order Rodentia; family Sciuridae; genus Callospermophilus; species Callospermophilus lateralis. The sequence goes on from NW_027517990.1 coordinate 31,264, forward strand.
CAAACCATAGAGATAGAACTTAGAACTACTTCATTTGGTCAAGTTTCACGGAGCTAGCACAAACCGTGTTTGATTTAGAGTTTCAAACACATCTACCTATATAGCAGAAAACAGAGTGAAACCTAAAAATTCAAAGTGGTACTGGAATCGAACGCTTGAACCTAGAAGAATGAAAGTTGGGCAACCAAGTGGGATTAGTGAACTGATCATTACCACCAAGTATCATCAAGATTTGGTGAAAAAATGTTTGCTGAGATTTCAGCAAACTAGTAGTTTTTTGGAAGCTTGGCAACCCCTTTCAAACGAAAGTGTTTTTCGCCAGTCTCTGCATTGGGTACTTCAAGAGGAAACAAACCATAGAAATAGAACTTAGAACTAATTCATTTGGTCAAATTTCAAGGAGCAAGCACAAACCGTGTTTGATTTAGAGTTTCAAACACACCTATGTATATAGCAGAAAACAGAGTGAAACCTAAAAATATAAAGTGTTACTGGAAACGAACGCTTGAACATAGAAGAGTAAAAATTGGGCAGCCAAGTGGCCTTAGTGAACTGATCATTACCACCAAGTATCATCAAGATTTGCTGAAAAAATGTTTGCTGAGATTTCAGCAAACTAGTAGTTTTTTGGAAGCTTGGCCACCCCTTTCAAACGAAAGTGTTTTTCGCCAGTCTCTGCATGGGGTACTTAAAGAGGAAACAAACCATAGAGATAGAACTTAGAACAACTTCATTTGGTCAAGTATCACGGAGCTAGCACAAACCGTGTTTGATTTAGAGTTTCAAACACATCTATCTATATAGCAGAAAACAGAGTGAAACCTAAAAATTCAAAGTGTTACTGGAAACGAATGCTTCAATCTAGAAGAATAAAAATTGGGTAGCCAAGTGGGATTAGTGAACTGATCATTACCACCAAGTATCATTAAGTTTTGGTGAAAAAAGTTTTGCTGAGATTTCAGCAAACTAGTAGTTTTTTGGAACCTTGGCCAACCCTTTCAAACGAAAGTGTTTTTCGCCAGTCTCTGCATGGTGTACTTCAAGAGGAAACAAACCATAGAGATGGAACATAGAACTACTTCATTTGGTAAAGTTTCAAGGAGCTAGCACAAACCGTGTTTGATTTAGAGTTTCAAACACATCTATCTATATAGCAGAAAACAGAGTGAAACCTAAAAATTCAAAGTGTTACTGGAAACGAACGCTTGAACCTAGAAGAGTAAAAATTGGGCAGCCAAGTGGGCTTAGTGAACTGATCATTACCACCAAGTATCATCAAGATTTGGTCAAAAAATGTTTTCTGAGATTTCAGCAAACTTGTAGTTTTTTGGAAGCTTGGCAACCCCTTTCAAACGAAAGTGTTTTTCGCCTGTCTCTGCATGGGGTACTTTAAGAGGAAACAAACCATAGAGATAGAACTTAGAACTACTTCATTTGGTCAAGTATCACGGAGCTAGCACAAACCGTGTTTGATTTAGAATTCCAAACACAGCTATCTATGTATGAGAAAACAGAGTGAATCCTAAAAATTCAAACTGTTACTGGAAACAAATGCTTGAACCTAGAAGAATAAAAATTGGGCAGCCAATTGGGATTAGTGAACTGATCATTACCACCAAGTATCATCAAGATTTGGTGAAAAAATGTTTGCTGAGATTTCAGCAACCTAGTAGTTTTTTGGAAGCTTGGCAACCCCTTTCAAACGAAAGTGTTTTTCGCCAGTCTCTGCATGGGGTACTTCAAGAGGAAACAAAACATAGAGATAGAACTTAGAACTACTTATTTTGTCAAGTTTCACGGAGCTAGCACAAACCGTGTTTGATTTAGAGTTTCAAACACATCTATCTATAAAGCAGAAAACAGAGTGAAACCTAAAAATTCAAAGTGTTACTGGAAACGAATGCTTGAACGTAGAAGAATAAAAATTGGGCAGCCAAGTGGGATTAGTGAACTGATCATTACCACCAAGTATCATCAAGATTTGGTGAAAAAATGTTTGCTGAGATTTCAGCAAACTAGTAGTTTTTTGGAAGCTTGGCAACCCCTTAAAACGAAAGTATTTTTCGCCAGTCTCTGCATGGGGTACTTCAAGAGGAAACAAACCATAGAGATAGAACTTAGAACTTCTTCATTTGGTCAAGTTTCAAGGAGCTAGCACAAACCGTGTTTGATTTAGAGTTTCAAACACATCTATCTATATAGCAGAAAACAGAGTGAAACCTAAAAATTCAAAGTGTTACTGGAAACGAACGCTTGAACCTAGAAGAGTGAAAGTTGGGCAGCCAAGTGAGATTAGTGAACTGATCATTACCACCAAGTATCATCAAGATTTGGTGAAAAAATGTTTGCTGAGATTTCAGCAAACTAGTAGTCTTTTGGAAGCTTGGTAACCCCTTTCAAACGTAAGTGTTTTTCGCCAGTCTCTGTATGGGGTACTTCAAGAGGAAACAAACCATAGAGATAGAACTTAGAACTACTTCATTTGGTCAAGTTTCACGGAGCTAGCACAAAAAGTGTTTGATTTAGAGTTTCAAACACATCTATCTATATATCAGAAAACAAGGTGAAACCTAAAAATTCAAAGTGTTACTGGAAACGAATGCTTCAACCTGGAAGAATAAAAATTGGGCAGCCAAGTGGGATTAGTGAACTGATCATTACCACCAAGTATCATCAAGATTTGGTGAAAAAATGTTTGCTGAGATTTCAGCAAACTAGTAGTTTTTTGGAAGCTTGGCAACCCCTTTCAAACGAAAGTGTTTTTCGCCAGTCTCTGCATGGGGTACTTCAAGAGGAAACAAACCATAGAGATAGAACTTAGAACTACTTCATTTGGTCAAGTTTCAAGGAGCTAGCCAAACCGTGTTTGATTTAGAGTTTCAAACACATCTATATATATAGCAGAAAACAGAGTGAAACCTAAAAATTCAAAGTGTTACTGGAAACGAACGCTTGAACCTAGAAGAGTAAAAATTGGGCAGCTAAGTGGCCTTAGTGAACTGATCATTACCACCAAGTATCATCAAGATTTGGTGAAAAAATGTTTGCTGAGATTTCAGCAAACTAGTAGTTTTTTGGAAGCTTGGCCACCCCTTTCAAACGAAAGTGTTTTTCGCCAGTCTCTGCATGGGGTACTTAAAGAGGAAACAAACCATAGAGATAGAACTTAGAACTACTTCATTTGGTCAAGTATCAGGGAGCTAGCACAAACCGTGTTTGATTTAGAGTTTCAAACACATCTATCTATATAGCAGAAAACAGAGTGTAACCTAAAAATTCAAAGTGTTACTGGAAACGAACGCTTGAACATAGAAGAGTAAAAATTGGGCAGCCAAGTGGGCTTAGTGAACTGATCATTACCACCAAGTAACATCAAGATTTGGTGAAAAAATGTTTGCTGAGATTTCAGCAAACTAGTAGTTTTTTGGAAGCTTGGCAACCCCTTTCAATCGAAAGTGTTTTTCGCCAGTCTCTGCATGGGGTACTTCAAGAGGAAACAAACCATAGAGATAGAACTTAGAACTACTTCATTTGGTCAAGTATCACGGAGCTAGCACAAACCGTGTTTGATTTAGAATTCCAAACACAGCTATCTATGTATGAGAAAACAGAGTGAATCATACAAATTCAAAGTGTTACTGGAAACGAATGCTTGAACCTAGAAGAATAAAAATTGGGCAGCCAAGTGGGATTAGTGAACTGATCATTACCACCAAGTATCATCAAGATTTGGTGAAAAAATGTTTGCTGAGATTTCAGCAAACTAGTAGTTTTTTGGAAGCTTGGCAACCCCTTAAAAAGAAAGTGTTTTTCGCCAGTCTCTGCATGGGGTACTTCAAGAGGAAACAAACCATAGAGATAGAACTTAGAACTTCTTCATTTGGTCAAGTTTCAAGAAGCTAGCACAAACCGTGTTTGATTTAGAGATTCAAACAAGTCTATCTATATAGCAGAAAACAGAGTGAAACCTAAAAATTCAAAGTGTTACTGGAAACGAACGCTTGAACCTAGAAGAGTGAAAGTTGGGCAGCCAAGTGAGATTAGTGAACTGATCATTACCACCAAGTATCATCAAGATTTGGTGAAAAAAGGTTTGCTGAGATTTCAGCAAACTAGTAGTCTTTTGGAAGCTTGGTAACCCCTTTCAAACGAAAGTGTTTTTCGCCAGTCTCTGTATGGGGTACTTCAAGAGGAAACAAACCATAGAGATAGAACTTAGAACTACTTCTTTTGGTCAAGTTTCACGGAGCTAGCACAAACCGTGTTTGATTTAGAGTTTCAAACACATCTATCTATATAGGAGAAAACAGAGTGAAACCTAAAAATTCAAAGTGTTACTGGAAACGAACGCTTGAACCTAGAAGAATGAAAGTTGGGCAGCCAAGTGGGATTAGTGAACTGATCATTACCACCAAGTATCATCAAGATTTGGTGAAAAAATATTTGCTGAGATTTCAGCAAACTAGTAGTTTTTTGGAAGCTTGGCAACCCCTTTCAAACGAAAGTGTTTTTCGCCAGTCTCTGCATGGGGTATTTCAAGAGGAAACAAACCATAGAGATAGAACTTAGAACTACTTCATTTGGTCAAGTTTCAAGGAGCTAGCACAAACCGTGTTTGATTTAGAATTCCAAACACAGCTATCTATGTATAAGAAAACAGAGTGAAACCTAAAAATTCAAACTGTTACTGGAAACGAATGCTTCAACCTAGATGAATAAAAATTGGGCAGCCAAGAGGGATTAGTGAACTGATCATTACCACCAAGTATCATCAAAATTTGGTGAAAAAATGTTTGCTGAGATTTCAGCAACCTAGTAGTTTTTTGGAAGCTTGGCAACCCCTTTCAAACGAAAGTGTTTTTCGCCAGTCTCTGCATGGGGTACTTCAAGAGGAAACAAAACATAGAGATAGAACTTAGAACTACTTATTTTGTCAAGTTTCACGGAGCTAGCACAAACCGTGTTTGATTTAGAGTTTCAAACACATCTATCTATAAAGCAGAAAACAGAGTGAAACCTAAAAATTCAAAGTGTTACTGGAAACGAATGCTTGAACGTAGAAGAATAAAAATTGGGCAGCCAAGTGGGATTAGTGAACTGATCATTACCACCAAGTATCATCAAGATTTGGTGAAAAAATGTTTGCTGAGATTTCAGCAAACTAGTAGTTTTTTGGAAGCTTGGCAACCCCTTAAAACGAAAGTATTTTTCGCCAGTCTCTGCATGGGGTACTTCAAGAGGAAACAAACCATAGAGATAGAACTTAGAACTTCTTCATTTGGTCAAGTTTCAAGGAGCTAGCACAAACCGTGTTTGATTTAGAGTTTCAAACACATCTATCTATATAGCAGAAAACAGAGTGAAATCTAAAAATTCAAAGTGTTACTGGAAACGAACGCTTGAACCTAGAAGAGTGAAAGTTGGGCAGCCAAGTGAGATTAGTGAACTGATCATTACCACCAAGTATCATCAAGATTTGGTGAAAAAATGTTTGCTGAGATTTCAGCAAACTAGTAGTCTTTTGGAAGCTTGGTAACCCCTTTCAAACGAAAGTGTTTTTCGCCAGTCTCTGTATGGGGTACTTCAAGAGGAAACAAACCATAGAGATAGAACTTAGAACTACTTCATTTGGTCAAGTTTCACGGAGCTAGCACAAAAAGTGTTTGATTTAGAGTTTCAAACACATCTATCTATATAGCAGAAAACAGAGTGAAACCTAAAAATTCAAAGTGTTACTGGAAACGAACGCTTGAACCTAGAAGAATGAAAGTTGGGCAGCCAAGTGGGATTAGTGAACTGATCATTACCACCAAGTATCATCAAGATTTGGTGAAAAAATGTTTGCTGAGATTTCAGCAAACTAGTAGTTTTTTGGAAGCTTGGCAACCCCTTTCAAACGAAAGTGTTTTTCGCCAGTCTCTGCATGGGGTATTTCAAGAGGAAACAAACCATAGAGATAGAACTTAGAACTACTTCATTTGGTCAAGTTTCAAGGAGCTAGCACAAACCGTGTTTGATTTAGAATTCCAAACACAGCTATCTATGTATAAGAAAACAGAGTGAAACCTAAAAATTCAAACTGTTACTGGAAACGAATGCTTCAACCTAGAAGAATAAAAATTGGGCAGCCAAGAGGGATTAGTGAACTGATCATTACCACCAAGTATCATCAAGATTTGGTGAAAAAATGTTTGCTGAGATTTCAGCAAACTAGTAGTTTTTTGGAAGCTTGGCAACCCCTTTCAAACGAAAGTGTTTTTCGCCAGTCTCTGCATGGGGTACTTCAAGAGGAAACAAACCATAGAGATAGAACTTAGAACTACTTCATTTGGTCAAATTTCAAGGAGCAAGCACAAACCGTGTTTGATTTAGAGTTTCAAACACATCTATCTATATAGCAGAAAACAGAGTGAAACCTAAAAATTCAAAGTGTTACTGGAAACGAATGCTTCAACCTAGAAGAATAAAAATTGGGT
>NW_027517991.1:0-37732 GCF_048772815.1 Callospermophilus lateralis
AAGCAAAAATTCATGTTGAGATTTCAGGAGAGTCTAGTGTTTTCGCAGCCTAACACCGCCTTTCATTGAATGTGTCATTCACCAGTATCTGCTTGAGGCTACATCAAGAGGAAACAAACCTTTGAGATAGAACGTAGAACTAATGTATTGTGTCAAGTTTCAAGAAGCTAGCACAAACCGTGTTCGATTTAGAGTTCGAACGGCATCTGTCAATATAGGAGAAAACAGAGTGAAACTAAAAATTCAAACTGTTACTGCGAACGAATGCTTCAATATAGGAGAACGAAAGTTGGGAATCCAGGTTTGATTATTGTGCTGCTCATTACTTGAAAGTGTCATGAAGGTCGGAAGCAAAAATTTATGTTGAGATTTCCGGAGACTCTAGGGTTTTCGCAGCCTAACTTCGCCTTTCATTGAATGTGTCATTCACCAGTATCTGCTTGAGGCTACATCAAGAGGAAACAAACCTTAGAGATAGAACGTAGAACTAATGTATTGTGTCAAGTTTCAATAAGCTAGCCCAAACCGTGTTTGATTTAGAGTTCGAACGCATCTGTCAATATAGGAGAAAACAGAGTGAAACCTAAAAATTCAAACTGTTACTGCAAACGAATGCTTCAACCTAGGAGAACGAAAGTTGGGCATCCAAGTTTGATTGGTGTACTGCTCATTACTTGAAAGTATCATGAAGGTCGGAAGCAAAAATTCATGTTGAGATTTCAGGAGACTCTAGTGTTTTGGGAGCCTAACCACGCCTTTCATTGAATGTGTCATTCACCAGTATCTGCTTGAGGCTACATCAAGAGGAAACAAACCTTAGAGATAGAACGTAGAACTACTGTATTGTGTCAAGTTTCAGGAAGCTAGCACAAACCGTGTTAGATTTAGAGTTCTAACTGCATCTGTCAATATAGGAGAAAACAGAGTGAAACCTAAATATTCACACTGTTACTGCAAACGAATGTTTCAACGTAAAAGAACGAAACTTGAGCATCCAAGTGGGATTGGTGTACTGATCATTACTTGAAAGTATCATGAAGATTGGAAGAAAAAATATATGTTGAGATTTCAGGAGACTCTAGTGTTTTGGATGTTTGGCAACCCCTTTCAATATAAGTGTTTTTCGCCAGTACCTGCTTTAGGCTACATCCAGAGGAAACAAACCTTAGAGATAGAACGTAGAACTAATGTATTGTGTCAAGTTTCAAGAAGCTAGCACAAACCGTGTTTGATTTAGAGTTCGAACGAATCTGTCAATATAGTAGAAAACAGAGTGAAACCTAAAAATTCAAACTCTTACTGCAAACGAATGCTTCAACCTAGGAGAACGAAACTTGGGCATCCAAGTTTGATTGGTGTACTGCTCATTAGTTGAAAGTATCATGAAGGTCGGAAGCAAAAATTCATGCTGAGATTTCAGGAGACTCTAGTGTTTTGGCAGCCTAACATGCCTTTCATTGAATGTGTCATTCACCAGTATCTGCTTGAGGCTACATCAAGAGGTAACAAACCTTAGAGATAGAACGTAGAACTACTGTATTGTGTCAATTTTCAAGAAGCTAGCACAAACGGTGTTTGATTTAGAGTTCTAACTGCATCTGTCAATATAGGAAAAAACAGAGTGAAACTTAAAATTCAAACTGTTACTGCAAACGAATGCTTCAACGTAAAAGAACGAAATTGAGCATCCAAGTGGGATTGGTGTACAGATCATTACTTGAAAGTATCATGAAGATTGGATGAAAAAATATATGTTGAGATTTCAGGAGACTCTAGTTTTTTGGAAGTTTGGCAACTCCTTTCATTTTAAGTGTTATTCGCCAGTCCCTGCTTTAGGCAACATCAAGAGGAAACAAACCTTAGAGATAGAACGTAGAACTACTGTATTGTGTCAAGTTTCAAGAAGCTAGCACAAACCGTGTTTGATTTAGAGTTCTAACTGCATCTGTCAATATAGGAGAAAACAGAGTGAAACCTAAAAATTCAAACTGTTACTGCAAACGAATGCTTCAACGTAAAAGAATGAAACTTGAGCATCCAAGTGGGATTGGTGTACTGATCATTACTTGAAAGTATCATGAAGATTGGATGAAAAAATATATGTTGAGATTTCAGAAGACTCTAGTGTTTTGGAAGTATGGCAACCACTTTCAATATAAGTGTTATTCGCCAGTCCCTGCTTTAGGCAACATCAAGGGGAAACAAACGTTAGAGATAGAACGTAGAACTACTGTATTGTGTCAAGTTTCAAGAAGCTAGCACAAACCGTGTTTGATTTAGTGTTCGAACGGCATCTGTCAATATAGGAGAAAACAGAGTGAAATCTAAAAATTCAAACTGTTACTGCAAACGAATGCTTCAACGTAAAAGAACTAAACTTGAGCATCCAAGTGGGATTGGTGTACTGATCATTACTTGAAAGTATCATGAAGATTGGATTAAAAAATATATGTTGAGATTTCAGGAGACTCTAGTGTTTTGGAAGTTTGGCAACCCCTTTCAATATAAGTGTTATTCGCCAGTCCCTTCTTTAGGCAACATCAAGAGGAAACAAACCTTAGAGATAGAACGTAGAACTAATGTATTGTGTCAAGTTTCAAGAAGCTAGCACAAACCGTGTTTTTGTTTTAGAGTTCGAACGCATCTGTCAATATAGTAGAAAACAGAGTGAAACCTAAAAATTCAAACTGTTACTGCAAGCGAATGCTTCAAAGTAGGAGAACGAAAGTTGGGCATCCAAGTTTGATTGGTGTACTGCTCATTACTTGAAAGTATCATGAAGGTCAGAAGCAAAATTTATGTTGAGATTTCAGGAGACTCTAGTGTTTTGGCAGCCTAACAACGCCTTTCATTGAATGTGTCCTTCACCAGTCCCTGCTTTAGGCTACATCAAGAGGAAACAAACCTTAGAGATAGAACGTAGAACTACATTATTGTGTCAAGTTTCAAGAAGCTAGCACAAACCGTGTTTGATTTAGAGTTCCAACTGCATCTGTCAATATAGGAGAAAACAGATTGAAACCTAAAAATTCACACTGTTACTGCAAACGAATGCTTCAACCTAGGAGAACGAAACTTGGGCATTCAAGTTTGATTGTTGTACTGATCATTGCTTGAAAGTATCATGAAGATTGGATGAAAAAATATATGTTGAGATTTCAGGAGACTCTAGTGTTTTTAAGTTTGGCAACCCCTTTCAATATAAGTGTTATTCGCCAGTCCCTGCTTTAGGCAACATCAAGAGGAAACAAACCTTAGAGATAGAACGTAGAACTAATGTATTGTGTCAAGTTTCAAGAAGCTAGCACAAACCGTGTTTGATTTAGAGTTCGATTGCATCTGTCAATATAGTAGAAAACAGAGTTTAACCTAAAAATTCAAACTGTTACTGCAAACGAATGCTTCAACCTAGGAGAACGAAACTTGGGCATCCAAGTTTGATTGTTGTACTGATCATTGCTTGAAAGTATCATGAAGATTGGATGAAAAAATATATGTCGAGATTTCAGTAGACTCTAGTTTTTTGAAAGTTTGGCAACCCCTTTCAATATAAGTGTTATTCGCCAGTCCCTGCTTTAGGCAACATCAAGAGGAAACAAACCTTAGAGATAGAACGTAGAACTAATGTATTGTGTCAAGTTTCAAGAAGCTAGCACAAACCGTGTTTGATTTAGAGTTCGAACGCATCTGTCAATATAGGAGAAAACAGAGTGAAACCTAAAAATTCACACTCTTACTGCAAACGAATGCGTCAACCTAGGAGAACGAATCTTGGGCATCCAAGTTTGATTGGTGTACTGATCATTGGTTGAAAGTAACATGAAGATTGGATGAAAAAATATATGTCGAGATTTCAGGAGACTATAGTGTTTTGGAAGTTTGGCAACCCCTTTCAATATAAGTGTTATTCGCCAGTCCCTGCTTTAGGCAACATCAAGAGGAAACAAACCTTAGAGATAGAACGTAGAACTAATGTATTGTGTCAAGTTTCAAGAAGCTAGCACAAACCGTGTTTGATTTAGAGTTCGAACGCATCTGTCAATATAGGAGAAAACAGAGTGAAACCTAAAAATTCACACTGTTACTGCAAACGAATGCTTCAACGTAAAAGAACGAAACTTGGGCATCCAAGTTTGATTGGTGTACTGCTCATTAATTGAAGGTGTCATGAAGGTCGGAAGCAAAAATTTATGTTGAGATTTCCGGAGACTCTAGTGTTTTGGCAGCCTAACATCGCCTTTCATTGAATGTGTGATTCACCAGTATCTGCTTAAGGCTACATCAAGAGGAAACAAACCTTAGAGATAGAACGTAGAACTACTGTATTGTGTCAAGTTTCAAGAAGCTAGCACACACCGTGTTTGATTTAGAGTTCTAACTGCATCTGTCAATATAGGAGAAAACAGAGTGAAACCTAAAAATTCAAACTGTTACTGCAAACGAATGCTTCAACGTAAAAGAATGAAACTTGAGCATCCAAGTGGGATTGGTGTACTGATCATTACTTGAAAGTATCATGAAGATTGGATGAAAAAATATATGTTGAGATTTCAGGAGACTCTAGTGTTTTGGAAGTTTGGCAACCCCTTTCAATATAAGTGTTTTCGCCAGTACCTGCTTTAGGCTACATCAATAGGAAACAAACCTTAGAGATAGAACGTAGAACTAATGTATTGTGTCAAGTTTCAGGAAGCTAGCACAAACCGTGATTGATTTAGAGTTCGAACGGCATCTGTCAATATAGGAGAAAACAGAGTGAAACCTAAAAATTCAAACTGTTACTGCAAACGAATGCTTCAACCTAAAAGAACGAATCTTGAGCATCCAAGTGGGATTGCTGTACTGATCATTACTTGAAAGTATCATGAAATTGGATGAAAAAATATATGTTGAGATTTCAGGAGACTCTAGTGTTTTGGAAGTTTGGCAACCCCTTTCAATATAAGTGTTATTCGCCAGTCCCTTCTTTAGGCAACATCAAGAGGAAACAAACCTTAGAGATAGAACGTAGAACTAATGTATTGTGTCAAGTTTCAAGAAGCTAGCACAAACCGTGTTTTTGTTTTAGAGTTCGAACGCATCTGTCAATACAGTAGAAAACAGAGTGAAACCTAAAAATTCAAACTGTTACTGCAAGCGAATGCTTCAACCTAGGAGAACGAAAATTGGGCATCCAAGTTTGATTGGTGTACTGCTCATTACTTGAAAGTGTCATGAAGGTCGGAAGCAAAAATTTATGTTGAGATTTCGGGAGACTCTAGTGTTTTGGCAGCCTAACATCGCCTTTCATTGAATGTGTGATTCACCAGTATCTGCTTAAGGCTACATCAAGAGGAAACAAACCTTAGAGATAGAACGTAGAACTACTGTATTGTGTCAAGTTTCAAGAAGCTAGCACAAACCGTGTTTGATTTAGAGTTCTAACTGCATCTGTCAATATAGGAGAAAACAGAGTGAAACCTAAAAATTCAAACTCTTACTGCAAATGAATGCTTTAACGTAAAAGAATGAAACTTGAGCATCCAAGTGGGATTGGTGTACTGATCATTACTTGAAAGTATCATGAAGATTGGATGAAAAAATATATGTTGAGATTTCAGGAGACTCTAGTGTTTTGGAAGTTTGGCAACCCCTTTCAATATAAGTGTTTTTCGCCAGTACCTGCTTTAGGCTACATCAAGAGGAAACAAACCTTAGAGATAGAACGTAGAACTAATGTATTGTGTCAAGTTTCAAGAAGCTAGCACAAACCGTGATTGATTTAGAGTTCGAACGGCATCTGTCAATATAGGAGAAAACAGAGTGAAACCTAAAAATTCAAACTGTTACTGCAAAAGAATGCTTCAACGTAAAAGAATGAAACTTGAGCATCCAAGTGGGATTGGTGTACTGATCATTACTTGAAAGTATCATGAAGATTGGATGATAAAATATATGTTGAGATTTCAGGACACTCTAGTGTTTTGGAAGTTTGGCAACCCCTTTCAATATAAGTGTTATTCGCCAGGCCCTTCTTTAGGCAACACCAAGAGGAAACAAACCTTAGTGATAGAACGTAGAACTAATGTATTGTGTCAAGTTTCAAGAAGCTAGCACAAACCGTGTTTGATTTAGAGTTCGATCGCATCTGTCAATATAGTAGAAAACAGAGTGGAACCTAAAAAATCAAACTGTTACTGCAAACGAATGCTTTAACCTAGGAGAACGAAACTTGGGCATCCAAGTTTGATAGTGGTACTGTACATTGCTTGAAAGTATCATGAAGATTGGATGAAAAAATATATGTCGCGATTTCAGGAGACTCTAGTTTTTTGAAAGTTTGGCAACCCTTTCAATATAAGTGTTATTCGCCAGTCCCTGCTTTAGGCAACATCAAGAGGAAACAAACCTTAGAGATAGAACGTAGAACTAATGTATAGTGTCAAGTTACAAGAAGCTAGCACAAACCGTGTTTGATTTAGAGTTCGATCGCATCTGTCAATATAGTAGAAAACAGAGTGGAACCTGAAAATTCAAACTGTTACTGCAAACGAATGCTTCAACCTAGGAGAACGAAACTTGGGCATCCAAGTTTGATTGTTGTACTGATCATTGCTTGAAAGTATCATGAAGATTGGTAGAAAAAATATATGTCGAGATTTCAGTAGACTCTAGTTTTTTGAAAGTTTGGCAACCCCTTTCAATATAAGTGTTATTCGCCAGTCCCTGCTTTAGGCAACATCAAGAGGAAACAAACCTTAGAGATAGAACGTAGAACTAATGTATTGTGTCAAGTTTCAAGAAGCTAGCACAAACCGTGTTTGATTTAGAGTTCGAACGCATCTGTCAATATAGGAGAAAACAGAGTGAAACCTAAAAATTCACACTGTTACTGCAAACGAATGCTTCAACGTAAAAGAACGAAACTTGGGCATCCAAGTTTGATTGGTGTACTGCTCATTACTTGAAAGTGTCATGAAGTTCGGAAGCAAAAATTTATGTTGAGATTTCCGGAGACTCTAGTGTTTTGGCAGCCTAACATCGCCTTTCATTGAATGTGTGATTCACCAGTATCTGCTTAAGGCTACATCAAGAGGAAACAAACCTTAGAGATAGAACGTAGAACTACTGTATTGTGTCAAGTTTCAAGAAGCTAGCACAAACCGTGTTTGATTTAGAGTTCTAACTGCATCTGTCAATATAGGAGAAAACAGAGTGAAACCTAAAAATTCAAACTGTTACTGCAAACGAATGCTTCAACGTAAAAGAATGAAACTTGAGCATCCAATTGGGATTGGTGTACGGATCATTACTTGAAAGTATCATGAAGATTGGATGAAAAAATATATGTTGAGATTTCAGGAGACTCTAGTGTTTTGGAAGTTTGGCAACCCCTTTCAATATAAGTGTTTTCGCCAGTACCTGCTTCAGGCTACATCAAGAGGAAACAAACCATAGAGATAGAACGTAGAACTAATGTATTGTGTCAAGTTTCAGGAAGCTAGCACAAACCGTGATTGATTTAGAGTTCGAACGGCATCTGTCAATATAGGAGAAAACAGAGTGAAACCTAAAAATTCAAACTGTTACTGCAAACGAATGCTTCAACGTAAAAGAACGAATCTTGAGCATCCAAGTGGGATTGCTGTACTGATCATTACTTGAAAGTATCATGAAATTGGATGAAAAAATATATGTTGAGATTTCAGGAAACTCTAGTGTTTTGGAAGTTTGGCAACCCCTTTCAATATAAGTGTTATTCGCCAGTCCCTTCTTTAGGCAACATCAAGAGGAAACAAACCTTAGAGATAGAACGTAGAACTAATGTATTGTGTCAAGTTTCAAGAAGCTAGCACAAACCGTGTTTTTGTTTTAGAGTTCGAACGCATCTGTCAATACAGTAGAAAACAGAGTGAAACCTAAAAATTCAAACTGTTACTGCAAGCGAATGCTTCAACCTAGGAGAACGAAAATTGGGCATCCAAGTTTGATTGGTGTACTGCTCATTACTTGAAAGTGTCATGAAGGTCGGAAGCAAAAATTTATGTTGAGATTTCGGGAGACTCTAGTGTTTTGGCAGCCTAACATCGCCTTTCATTGAATGTGTGATTCACCAGTATCTGCTTAAGGCTACATCAAGAGGAAACAAACCTTAGAGATAGAACGTAGAACTACTGTATTGTGTCAAGTTTCAAGAAGCTAGCACAAACCGTGTTTGATTTAGAGTTCTAACTGCATCTGTCAATATAGGAGAAAACAGAGTGAAACCTAAAAATTCAAACTCTTACTGCAAATGAATGCTTTAACGTAAAAGAATGAAACTTGAGCATCCAAGTGGGATTGGTGTACTGATCATTACTTGAAAGTATCATGAAGATTGGATGAAAAAATATATGTTGAGATTTCAGGAGACTCTAGTGTTTTGGAAGTTTGGCAACCCCTTTCAATATAAGTGTTTTTCGCCAGTACCTGCTTTAGGCTACATCAAGAGGAAACAAACCTTAGAGATAGAACGTAGAACTAATGTATTGTGTCATGTTTCAAGAAGCTAGCACAAACCGTGATTGATTTAGAGTTCGAACGGCATCTGTCAATATAGGAGAAAACAGAGTGAAACCTAAAAATTCAAACTGTTACTGCAAACGAATGCTTCAACCTAAAAGAACGAAACTTGGGCATCCAAGTTTGATTGTTGTACTGATCATTGCTTGAAAGTATCATGAAGATTGGTAGAAAAAATATATGTCGAGATTTCAGTAGACTCTAGTTTTTGAAAGTTTGGCAACCCCTTTCAATATAAGTGTTATTCGCCAGTCCCTGCTTTAGGCAACATCAAGAGGAAACAAACCTTAGAGATAGAACGTAGAACTAATGTATTGTGTCAAGTTTCAAGAAGCTAGCACAAACCGTGTTTGATTTAGAGTTCGAACGCATCTGTCAATATAGGAGAAAACAGAGTGAAACCTAAAAATTCACACTGTTACTGCAAACGAATGCTTCAACGTAAAAGAACGAAACTTGGGCATCCAAGTTTGATTGGTGTACTGCTCATTACTTGAAAGTGTCATGAAGGTCGGAAGCAAAAATTTATGTTTAGATTTCCGGAGACTCTAGTGTTTTGGCAGCCTAACATCGCCTTTCATTGAATGTGTGATTCACCAGTATCTGCTTAAGGCTACATCAAGAGGAAACAAACCTTAGAGATAGAACGTAGAACTACTGTATTGTGTCAAGTTTCAAGAAGCTAGCACAAACGTGTTTGATTTAGAGTTCTAACTGCATCTGTCAATATAGGAGAAAACAGAGTGAAACCTAAAAACTCAAACTGTTACTGCAAACGAATGCTTCAACGTAAAGAATGAAACTTGAGCATCCAAGTGGGATTGGTGTACTGATCATTACTTGAAAGTATCATGAAGATTGGATGAAAAAATATATGTTGAGATTTCAGGAGACTCTAGTGTTTTGGAAGTTTGGCAACCCCTTTCAATATAAGTGTTTTCGCCAGTACCTGCTTCAGGCTACATCAAGAGGAAACAAACCATAGAGATAGAACGTAGAACTAATGTATTGTGTCAAGTTTCAGGAAGCTAGCACAAACCGTGATTGATTTAGAGTTCGAACGGCATCTGTCAATATAGGAGAAAACAGAGTGAAACCTAAAAATTCAAACTGTTACTGCAAACGAATGCTTCAACGTAAAAGAACGAATCTTGAGCATCCAAGTGGGATTGCTGTACTGATCATTACTTGAAAGTATCATGAAATTGGATGAAAAAATATATGTTGAGATTTCAGGAAACTCTAGTGTTTTGGAAGTTTGGCAACCCCTTTCAATATAAGTGTTATTCGCCAGTCCCTTCTTTAGGCAACATCAAGAGGAAACAAACCTTAGAGATAGAACGTAGAACTAATGTATTGTGTCAAGTTTCAAGAAGCTAGCACAAACCGTGTTTTTGTTTTAGAGTTCGAACGCATCTGTCAATACAGTAGAAAACAGAGTGAAACCTAAAAATTCAAACTGTTACTGCAAGCGAATGCTTCAACCTAGTAGAACGAAAATTGGGCATC
This sequence comes from Callospermophilus lateralis, assembly GCF_048772815.1. NCBI lineage: Eukaryota > Metazoa > Chordata > Mammalia > Rodentia > Sciuridae > Callospermophilus > Callospermophilus lateralis. Next base: position 10,051 of record NW_027517991.1, read on the forward strand.
CAAGTTTGATTGGTGTACTGCTGATTACTTGAAAGTGTCATGAAGTTCGGAAGCAAAAATTTATGTTGAGATTTCGGGAGACTCTAGTGTTTTGGGAGCCTAACATCGCCTTTCATTGAATGTGTGATTCACCAGTATCTGCTTAAGGCTACATCAAGAGGAAACAAACCTTAGAGATAGAACGTAGAACTACTGTATTGTGTCAAGTTTCAAGAAGCTAGCACAAACCGTGTTTGATTTAGAGTTCTAACTGCATCTGTCAATATAGGAGAAAACAGAGTGAAACCTAAAAATTCAAACTCTTACTGCAAATGAATGCTTTAACGTAAAAGAATGAAACTTGAGCATCCAAGTGGGATTGGTGTACTGATCATTACTTGAAAGTATCATGAAGATTGGATGAAAAAATATATGTTGAGATTTCAGGAGACTCTAGTGTTTTGGAAGTTTGGCAACCCCTTTCAATATAAGTGTTTTTCGCCAGTACCTGCTTTAGGCTACATCAAGAGGAAACAAACCTTAGAGATAGAACGTAGAACTAATGTATTGTGTCAAGTTTCAAGAAGCTAGCACAAACCGTGATTGATTTAGAGTTCGAACGGCATCTGTCAATATAGGAGAAAACAGAGTGAAACCTAAAAATTCAAACTGTTACTGCAAACGAATGCTTCAACGTAAAAGAACGAAACTTGAGCATCCAAGTGGGATTGGTGTACTGATCATTACTTGAAAGTATCATGAAGATTGGATGAAAAAATATATGTTGAGATTTCAGGACACTCTAGTGTTTTGGAAGTTTGGCAACCCCTTTCAATATAAGTGTTATTCGCCAGTCCCTTCTTTAGGCAACACCAAGAGGAAACAAACCTTAGTGATAGAACGTAGAACTAATGTATTGTGTCAAGTTTCAAGAAGCTAGCACAAACCGTGTTTTTGTTTTAGAGTTCGAACGCATCTGTCAATATAGTAGAAAACAGAGTGAAACCTAAAAATTCAAACTGTTACTGCAAGCGAATGCTTCAATCTAAGAGAACGAAAGTTGGGCATCCAAGTTTGATTGGTGTACTGCTCATTACTTGAAAGTATCATGAAGGTCAGAAGCAAAATTTATGTTGAGATTTCAGGAGACTCTAGTGTTTTGGCAGCCTAACAACGCCTTTCATTGAATGTGTCATTCACCAGTCCCTGCTTTAGGCTACATCAAGAGGAAACAAACCTTAGAGATAGAACGTAGAACTACATTATTGTGTCAAGTTTCAAGAAGCTAGCACAAACCGTGTTTGATTTAGAGTTCCAACTGCATCTGTCAATATAGGAGAAAACAGATTGAAACCTAAAAATTCACACTGTTAATGCAAACGAATGCTTCAACCTAGGAGAACGAAACTTGGACATCCAAGTTTGATTGTTGTACTGATCATTGCTTGAAAGTATCATGAAGATTGGATAAAAAAATATATGTCGAGATTTCAGGAGAGTCTAGTGTTTTGGAAGTTCGGCAATCCCTTTCAATATAAGTGTTATTCGCCAGTCCCTGCTTTAGGCAACATCAAGAGGAAACAAACTTTAGAGATAGAACGTAGAACTACATTATTGTGTCAAGTTTCAAGAAGCTAGCACAAACCGTGTTTGATTTAGAGTTTGAACGCACCTGTCAATATAGGAGAAAACAGAGTGAAACCTAAAAATTCAAACTGTTACTGCAAACGAATGCTTCAACCTAGGAGAACGAAAGTTGGGCATCCAAGATTGATTGGTGTACTGCTCATTACTTGAAAGTATCATGAAGGTCGGAAGCAAAAATTTATGTTGAGATTTCAGGAGACTCTAGTGTTTTGGCAGCCTAACAACGCCTTTCATTGAATGTGTCATTCACCAGTATCTGCTTAAGGCTACATCAAGAGGAAACAAACCTTAGAGATACAACGTAGAACTACTGTATTGTGTCAAGTTTCAAGATGCTTGCACAAACCGTGTTTTATTTAGAGTTCCAACTGCATCTGTCAATATAGGAGAAAACAGTGAAACCTAAAAATTCACACTGTTACTGCAAAAGAATGCTTCAACGTAAAAGAACGAAACTTGAGCATCCAAGTGGGATTGGTGTACTGATCATTACTTGAAAGTATCATGAAGATTGTATGAAAAAATATATGTTGATATTTCAGGAGACTCTAATGGTTTGGAAGTTTGGCAACCCCTTTCAATATAAGTGTTATTCGCCAGTCCCTGCTTTAGGAAACATCAAGAGGAAACAAACCTTAGAGATAGAACGTAGAAATAATGAATTGTGTCAAGTTTCAAGAAGCTAGCACAAACCGTGTTTGATATAGAGTTCGAACCCCATCTGTCAATATAGGAGAAAACAGAGTGAACCCTAAAAATTCAAACTGTTACTGCAAACGAATGCTTCAACCTAGGAGAACGAAAGTTGGGTGTCCAAGTTTGATTATTGTACTGCTCATTACTTGAAATGTCATGAAGGTCGGAAGCAAAAATTTATGTTGAGATTTCAGGAGACTCTAGTGTTTTGGCAGCCTAACATCGCCTTTCATTGCATGTGTCATTCACCAGTATCTGCTTAAGGCTACATCAAGAGGAAACAAACCTTAGAGATAGAACGTAGAACTACTGTATTGTGTCAAGTTTCAAGAAGCTAGCACAAACCGTGTTTGATTTAGAGTTCTAACTGCATCTGTCAATATAGGAGAAAACAGAGTGAAACTTAAAAATTCAAACTGTTACTGCAAACGAATGCGTCAACGTAAAAGAATGAAATTTTAGCATCCAAGTGGGATTGGTGTACTGATCATTACTTGAAAGTATCATGAAGATTGGATGAAAAAATATATGTTGAGATTTCAGGAGACTCTAGTGTTTTGGAAGTTTGACAACCCCTTTCAATATAACTGTTTTTGGCCAGTACCTGCTTTAGGCTACATCAAGATTAAACAAACCTTAGAAATAGAACGTAGAACTAATGTATTGTGTCAAGTTTCAAGAAGCTAGCACAAACCGTGATTGATTTAGAGTTCGAACGGCATCTGTCAATATAGGAGAAAACAGAGTGAAACCTAAAAATTTAAACTGTTACTGCAAACGAATGCTTCAACCTAGGAGAACGAAAGTTGGGCATCCAAGTTTGTTTGGTGTACTGCTAATTACTTGAAAGTATCATGGAAGTCGGAAGCAAAAATTTATGTCGAGATTTCAGGAGACTCTAGTGTTTTGGCAGCCTAACAACGCCTTTCATTGAATGTGTCATTCACCAGTATCTGCTTAAGGCTACATCAAGAGGAAACAAACCTTAGAGATAGAACGTAGAACTAATGTATTGTGTCAAGTTTCAAGAAGCTAGCACAAACCGTGATTGATTTAGAGTTCAAACGGCATCTGTCAATATAGGAGAAAACAGAGTGAAACCTAAAAATTCAAACTGTTACTGCAAACGAATACTTCAACGTAAAAGAACGAAACTTGAGCATCCAAGTGGGATTGGTGTACTGATCATTACTTGAAAGTATCATGAAGATTGGATGAAAAAATATATGTTGAGATTTCAGGAGACTCTAGTGTTTTGGAAGTTTGGCAACCCCTTTCAATATAAGTGTTATTCACCAGTCCCTGCTTTAGGCAACATCAAGCGGAAACAAACCTTAGAGATAGAACGTAGAACTAATGTATTGTGTCAAGTTTCAAGAAGCTAGCACAAACCGTGTTTGATTTACAGTTCGAACGCATCTGTCAATATAGTAGAAAACAGAGGTGAAACCTAAAAATTCACACTTTTACTGCAAACGAATGCTTCAACCTAGGAGAACGAAACTTGGGCATCCAAGTTTGATTGGTGTACTGCTCATTACTTGAAAGTATCAAGAAGGTCGGAAGCAAAAATTTATGTTGAGATTTCAGGAGACTCTAGTGTTTTGGCAGCCTAACAACGCCTTTCATTGAATGTGTCATTCACCAGTCCCTGCTTTAGGATACATCAAGAGGAAACAAACCTTAGAGATAGAACGTAGAACTACATTATTGTTTCAAGTTTCAAAAAGCTAGCAAAAACCGTGTTTGATTTAGAGTTCCAACTGAATCTGTCAATATAGGAGAAAACAGATTGAAACCTAAAAATTCACACTGTTACTGCAAACGAATGCTTCAACCTAGGAGAACGAAACTTGGGCATCCAAGTTTGATTGTTGTACTGATCATTGCATGAAAGTATCATGAAGATTGGATGAAAAAATATATGTCGAGATTTCAGGAGACTCTAGTGTTTTGGAAGTTCGGCAACCCCTTTCAATATAAGTGTTATTCGCCAGTCCCTGCTTTAGGCAACATCAAGAGGAATCAAACCTTAGAGATAGAACGTAGAACTAATGTATTGTGTCAAGTTTCAAGAAGCTAGCACAACCCGTGTTTGATTTAGAGTTCGAACGCACCTGTCAATATAGGAGAAAACAGAGTGAAACCTAAAAATTCAAACTGTTTCTGCAAACGAATGCTTCAACGTAAACGAACGAACCATGAGCATCCAAGTGAAATTGGTGTACTGATCATTACTTGAAAATATCATGAAGATTTGATGAAAAAATATATGTTGAGATTTCAGGAGACTCTAGTGTTTTGGAAGTTTGGCAACCCCTTTCAATATAAGTGTTTTCGCCAGTACCTGCTTCAGGCTACATCAAGAGGAAACAAACCATAGAGATAGAACGTAGAACTAATGTATTGTGTCAAGTTTCAGGAAGCTAGCACAAACCGTGATTGATTTAGAGTTCGAACGGCATCTGTCAATATAGGAGAAAACAGAGTGAAACCTAAAAATTTAAACTGTTACTGCAAACGAATGCTTCAACCTGAGAGAACGAAAGTTGGGCATCCAAGTTTGTTTGGTGTACTGCTAATTACTTGAAAGTATCATGGAAGTCGGAAGCAAAAATTTATGTCGAGATTTCAGGAAGACTCTAGTGTTTTGGCAGCCTAACAACGCCTTTCATTGAATGTGTCATTCACCAGTATCTGCTTAAGGCTACATCAAGAGGAAACAAACCTTAGAGATAGAACGTAGAACTAATGTATTGTGTCAAGTTTCAAGAAGCTAGCACAAACCGTGATTGATTTAGAGTTCAAACGGCATCTGTCAATATAGGAGAAAACAGAGTGAAACCTAAAAATTCAAACTGTTACTGCAAACGAATACTTCAACGTAAAAGAACGAAACTTGAGCATCCAAGTGGGATTGGTGTACTGATCATTACTTGAAAGTATCATGAAGATTGGATGAAAAAATATATGTTGAGATTTCAGGAGACTCTAGTGTTTTGGAAGTTTGGCAACCCCTTTCAATATAAGTGTTATTCACCAGTCCCTGCTTTAGGCAACATCAAGCGGAAACAAACCTTAGAGATAGAACGTAGAACTAATGTATTGTGTCAAGTTTCAAGAAGCTAGCACAAACCGTGTTTGATTTACAGTTCGAACGCATCTGTCAATATAGTAGAAAACAGAGTGAAACCTAAAAATTCACACTTTTACTGCAAACGAATGCTTCAACCTAGGAGAACGAAACTTGGGCATCCAAGTTTGATTGGTGTACTGCTCATTACTTGAAAGTATCAAGAAGGTCGGAAGCAAAAATTTATGTTGAGATTTCAGGAGACTCTAGTGTTTTGGCAGCCTAACAACGCCTTTCATTGAATGTGTCATTCACCAGTCCCTGCTTTAGGATACATCAAGAGGAAACAAACCTTAGAGATAGAACGTAGAACTACATTATTGTTTCAAGTTTCAAAAAGCTAGCAAAAACCGTGTTTGATTTAGAGTTCCAACTGAATCTGGTCAATATAGGAGAAAACAGATTGAAACCTAAAAATTCACACTGTTACTGCAAACGAATGCTTCAACCTAGGAGAACGAAACTTGGGCATCCAAGTTTGATTGTTGTACTGATCATTGCATGAAAGTATCATGAAGATTGGATGAAAAAATATATGTCGAGATTTCAGGAGACTCTAGTGTTTTGAAGTTCGGCAACCCCTTTCAATATAAGTGTTATTCGCCAGTCCCTGCTTTAGGCAACATCAAGAGGAATCAAACCTTAGAGATAGAACGTAGAACTAATGTATTGTGTCAAGTTTCAAGAAGCTAGCACAACCCGTGTTTGATTTAGAGTTCGAACGCACCTGTCAATATAGGAGAAAACAGAGTGAAACCTAAAAATTCAAACTGTTTCTGCAAACGAATGCTTCAACGTAAACGAACGAACCATGAGCATCCAAGTGAAATTGTGTACTGATCATTACTTGAAAATATCATGAAGATTTGATGAAAAATATATGTTGAGATTTCAGGAGACTCTAGTGTTTTCGAAGTTTGGCAACCCCTTTCAATATAAGTGTTATTCGCCAGGCCCTGCTTTAGGCAACATCAAGAGGGAAACAAACCCTAGAGATAGAACGTAGAACTAATGTATTGTGTCAAGTTTCAAGAAGCTGGCAAAAAACCGTGTTTGATTTAGAGTTCGAACGCATCTGTCAATATAGTAGAAAACAGAGTGAAACCTAAAAATTCAAACTGTTACTGCAAGCGAATGCTTCAACCTAGGAGAACGAAAGTTGGGCATCCAAGTTTGATTGGTGTACTGCTCATTACTTGAAAGTATCATGAAGGTGGGAAGCAAAAATTTATGTTGAGATTTCCGGAGACTCTAGTGTTTTGAAGCCTAACAACACCATTCATTGAATGTGTCATTCACCAGTATCTGCTTAAGGGTACATCAAGAGGAAACAAAGCTTAGAGATAGAACATAGAACTACTGTAGTGTGTCAAGTTTCAAGAAGCTAGCACAAACCGTGTTTGATTTAGAGTTCTAACTGCATCTGACAATATAGGAGAAAACAGAGTGAAACCTAAAGATTCACACTGTTACTGCAAACGAATGCTTCAACGTAAAAGAACGAAACTTGAGCATCCAAGTGGGATTGGTGTACTGATCATTACTTGAAAGTATCATGAAGATTGGATGAAAAAATATATGTTGAGATTTCAGGAGACTATAGTGTTTTGGAAGTTTGGCAACCCCTTTCAATGTAAGTGTTATTCGCCAGTCCTGCTTTAGGCAACATCAAGAGGAAACAAACCTTAGATATAGAACGTAGAACTAATGTATTTTGTCAAGTTTCATGAAGCTAGCACAAACCGTTGTTTGATATAGAGTTTGAACTGCATCTGTCAATATTGGACAAAACAGAGTGGAACCTAAAAATTCAAACTGTTACTGCAAACGAATGCTTCAACGTAAAACAACGAAACTTGGGCATCCAAGTTTGATTGGTGTACTGCTCATTACTTGAAAGTATCATGAAGGTCGGAAGCAAAAATTTATGTTGAGATTTCAGGAGACCCTAGTGTTTTGGAGGCCTAACAACGCCTTTCATTGAATGTGTCATTCACCAGTATCTGCTTGAGGCTACATCAAGAGGAAACGAACCTTACAGAGAGAACGTAGAACTAATGTATTGTGCCAAGTTTCAAGAAGCTAGCACAAACCGTGTTTGATTTAGAGTTCTAACTACATCTGTCAATATAGGAGAAAACAGAGTGAAACCTAAAACTTCAACTGTTACTGCAAACGAATGCTTCAACGTAAAAGAACGAAACTTGAGCATCCAATTGGGATTGGTGTACTGATTATTACTTGAAAGTATCATGAAGATTGGATTAAAAAATATATGTCGAGATTTCAGGAGACTCTAGTGTTTTGGAAGTTTGGCAACCCCTTTCAATATAAGTTTTATTCGCCAGTCCCTGCTTTAGGCAACATCAAGACGAAAGAAACCTTAGAGATAGAACGTAGAACTATGTATTGTGTCAAGTTTCAAGAATCTAGCACAGACCGTGTTTGATTAAGAGTTCGAACGCATCTGTCAATATAGTAGAAAACAGAGTGAAACCTAAAAATTTAAACTATGACTGCAAACGAATGCTTCAACCTAGAGAACGAAAGTTGGGCACCCAAGTTTGATTGGCGTACTGCTCATTACTTGAAAGTATCATAAAGTTCGGAAGCAAAAATGTATGTTGAGATTTCAAAAGACTTTAGTGTTTTGGCAGCCTAACAACGCCTTTCATTGAATGTGTCATTCACCAGTATCTGCTTAAGGCTACATCAAGAGGAAACAAACCTTAGAGATAGAACGTAGAACTATTGTATTGTGTCAAGTTTCAAGAAGCTAGCACAAACCGTGATTGATTTAGAGTTCAAACGGCATCTGTCAATATAAGAGAAAACAGAGTGAAACCTAAAAATTCAAACTGTTACTGCAACGAATGCTTCAACGTAAAATAACGAAACTTGAGCATCCAAGTGGGATTGGTGTACTGATCATTACTTGAAAGCATCATGAAGATTGGATGAAAAAATATATGTTGAGATTTCAGGAGACTCTAGTGTTTTCGAAGTTTGGTAACCCCTTTCAATATAAGTGTTATTCGCCAGTCCCTGCTTTAGGCAACATCAAGAGGAAACAAACCTTAGAGATAGAATATAGAACTAATGTATTGTGTCAAGTTTCATAAAGCTAGCACAAACCGTGTTGATATAGAGTTTGAACTGCATATATCAATATAGGAGAAAACAGAGTGAAACACAAAAATTCAAACTGTTACTGCAAACGAATGCTTCAACCTAGGAAAACGAAACTTGGGCATCCAAGTTTGATTGGTTTACTGCTCATTACTTGAAAGTATCAAGAAGGTCGGAAGCAAAAATTTTTTGTTGAGATTTCAGGAGACTCTAGTGTTTTGGCAGCCTAACAATGCCTTTCATTGAATGTGTCATTCACCAGTCCCTGCTTTAGGCTAAATCAAGAGGAAACAAACCTTAGAGATAGAACATAGAACAAATGTATTGTGTCAAGTTTCAAGAAGCTAGCACAAACTGTGTTTGATTTAGAATTCCAACTGCATCTGTCAATATAGGAGAAAACAGAGTGAAACCTAAAAATTCACACTGTTACTGCAAAGGAATGCTTCAACCTAGGAGAACGAAACTTGGGCATCCAAGTTCGATTGGTGTACTGATCATTGCTTGAAAGTATCATGAAGATTGGATGAAAAAATATATGTCGAGATTTCAGGAGACTCTAGTGTTTTGGAAGTTTGGCAACCCTTTTCAATATAAGTGTTATTCGCCAGTCCCTGCTTTAGGCAACATCAAGAGGAAACAAACCTTAGAGATAGAACGTAGAACTAATGTATTGTGTCAAGTTTCAAGAAGCTAGCACAAACCGTGTTTGATTTAGAGTTCGAACGCAACTGTCAATATAGTAGAAAACAGAGTGAAACCTAAAATTCAAACTGTTACTGCAAACGAATGCTTCAAATTAGGAGAACGAAAGTTGGGCATCCAAGTTTGATTGGTGTACTGCTCATTACTTGAAAATATCATGAAGGTCTGATGCAAAAATTTATGTTGAGATTTCAGGAGACTCTAGTGTTTGGCAGCCTCACAACGCCATTCATTGAATGTGTCATTCACCAATATCTGCTTAAGGCTACATCAAGAGGAAACAAACCTTAGAGATAGAACGTAGAACTACTGTATTGTGTCAAGTTTCAAGAAGCTAGCACAAACCGTGTTTGATTTAGAGTTCTAACTGCATCTGTCAATATAGGAAAAAACAGAGTGAAACCTAAAAATTCACACTGTTACTGCAAACGAATGCTTCAACGTAAAAGAACAAAACTTGAGAATCCAAGTGGGATTGGTGTACTGATCATTACTTGAAAGTATCATGAAGATTGGATGAAAAAATATATGTTGAGATTTCAGGAAACTATAGTGTTTTGGAAGTTTGCAACCCCTCTCAATATAAGTGTTATTCACCAGTCCCTGCTTTAGGCAACATCAAGAGGAAAAAACCTTAGAGATAGAACGTAGAACTAGTGTATTGTGTCAAGTTTCAAGAAGCTAGCACAAACCGTGTTTGATTTAGAGTTCGAACAGCATCTGTCAATATAGGAGAAAACAGAGTTGAAACCTAAAAATTAAACTGTTACTGCAAACGAATGCTTCAACCTAGGAGAACGAAAGTTGGGCATCCAAGTTTGATTATTGTACTGCTCATTACTTGAAATGTCATGAAGGTCGGAAGCAAAAATTTATGTTGAGATTTTCCGGAGACTCTAGTGTTTTGGCAGCCTAACATCGCCTTTCATTGAATGTGTCATTCACCAGTATCTGCTTAAGGCTACATCAAGAGGAAACAAACCTTAGAGATAGAACGTAGAACTAATGTATTGTGTCAAGTTTCAAGAAGCTAGCACAAACCGTGATTGATTTAGAGTTCGACCGGCATCTGTCAATATAGGAGAAAACAGAGTGAAACCTAAAAATTCAAACTGTTACTGCAAACGAATGCTTCAACGTAAAAGAACGCAACTTGAGCATCCAAGTTGGATTGGTGTACTGATCATTACTTGAAAGTATCATGAATATTGGATGAAAAAATATATGTTGAGATTTCAGGAGACTCTAGTGTTTTGGATGTTTGGCAACCCCTTTTAAAATAAGTGTTTTTGGCCAGTACCTACTTTAGGCTACATCACGAGGAAACAAACCTTAGAGTTAGAACCTAGAACTTATGTATTGTGTCAAGTTTCATGAAGCTGGCACAAACCGTATTTGATATAGAGTTTGAACTGCATCTGTCAATATTGGACAAAACAGAGTGGAACCTAAAAATTCAAAGTGTTACTGCAAACGAATGCTTCAACGTAAAAGAACAAAACTTGGGCATCCAAGTTTGATTGGTGTACTGCTCATTACTTGAAAGAATCAAGAAGGTCGGAAGCAAAAATTTATGTTGAGATTTCAGGAGACTCTAGTGTTTTGGCAGCCTAACAACGCCTTTCATTGAATGTGTAATTCACCAGTCCCTGCTTTAGGCTACATCAAGAGGAAACAAACCTTAGAGATAGAACGTAGAACTACTGTATTGTGTCAATTTTCAAGAAGCTAGCACAAACCGTGTTTGATTTAGAGTTCTAACTGCATCTGTCAATATAGGACAAAACAGAGTGAAACCTAAAAATTCAAACTGTTACTGCAAACGAATGCTTCAACGTAAAAGAATGAAACTTGAGCATCCAAGTGGGATTGTTAAACTGATCATTACTTGAACGTATCATGAAGATTGGATGAAAATATATATGTTGAGATTTCAGGAGACTGTAGTGTTTTGGAAGTTTGGCAACCCCTTTCAATATAACTGTTATTCGCCAGTCCCTGCTTTAGGCAACATCAAGAGGAAACAAACCTTAGAGATAGAACGTAGAACTAATGTATTGTGTCAAGTTTCAAGAAGCTAGCACAATCCGTGTTTGATTTAGAGTTTGAACGCATCTGTCAATATAGTAGAAAACAGAGTGAAACCTAAAAATTCAAACTGTTACTCCAAGCGAATGCTTCAACCTAAAAGAACGAAAGTTGTTCATCCAAGTTTGATTGGTGTACTGCTCATTACTTGAAAGTATCATGAAGGTCGGAAGGAAAAATTTATGTTGATATTTCCGGAGACTCTAGTGTTTTTTCAGCCTAACAAGCCTTTCATTGAATGTGTCATTCACCAGTATCTGCTTAAGGCTACATCAAGAGGAAACAAACCTTAGAGATAGAACGTAGAACTACTGTAATGTGTCAAGTTTCAAGAAGCTAGCACAAACCGGGATTGATTTAGAGTTCTAACTGCATCTGTCAATATAGAAGAAAACAGAGTGAAACCTCAAAATTCAAACTGTTACTGCAAACGAATGCTTCAACGTAAAAGAACGAAACTTGAGCATCCAAGTGGGATCGGTGTACTGATCATTAGTTGAAAGTATCATGAAGATTGGATGAAAATATATATGTTGAGATTTCAGGAGACTATAGTGTTTTGGAAGTTTGGCAACCCCTTTCAATGTAAGTGTAATTCGCCAGTCCCTGCTTTAGGCAACATCAAGAGGAAACAAACCTTAAGATAGAACGTAGAACTAATGTATTGTGTCAAGTTTCATGAAGCTAGCACAAACCGTGTTTGATATAGAGTTCAAACTGCATCTGTCAATATTGGAGAAAACAGAGTGGAACCTAAAAATTCAAACTGTTACTGCAAACGAATGCTTCAACGTAAAAGAACGAAACTTGGGCATCCAACTTTGTTTGGTGTACTGCTCATACTTGATAGTATTATGAAGGTCGGAAGCAATAATTTATGTTGAGATTTCAGGAGACTCTAGTGTTTTGGCAGCCTAACAACGCCTTTCATTGAATGTGTCATTCACCAGTCCCTGCTTTAGGTACATCAAGAGGAAACAAACCTTAGAGATAGAACGTAGAACTAATGTATTGTGTCAAGTATCAAGAAGCTAGCACAAACGGTGTTTGATTTAGAGTTCCAACTGTATCTGTCAATATAGGAGAAAACAGAGTGAAACCTAAAAATTCACACTCTTACTGCAAACGAATGCGTCAACCTAGGAGAACGAATCTTGGGCATCCAAGTTTGATTGGTGTACTGATCATTGCTTGAAAGTAACATGAAGATTGGATGAAAAAATATATGTCTAGATTTCAGGAGACTATAGTGTTTTAGAAGTTTGGCAACCCCTTTCAATATAAGTGTTATTCGCCAGTCCCTGCTTTAGGAAACATCAAGAGGAAACAAACCTTAGAGATAGAACGTAGAACTAATGTATTGTGTCAAGTTTCAAGAAGCTAGCACAAACCGTGATTGATTTAGAGTTCAAACGGCATCTGTCAATATAGGAGAAAACAGAGTGAAACCTAAAAATTCAAACTGTTACTGCAAACGAATACTTCAACGTAAAAGAACGAAACTTGAGCATCCAAGTGGGATTGGTGTACTGATCATTACTTGAAAGTATCATGAAGATTGGATGAAAAAATATATGTTGAGATTTCAGGAGACTCTAGTGTTTTGGAAGTTTGGCAACCCCTTTCAATATAAGTGTTATTCACCAGTCCCTGCTTTAGGCAACATCAAGCGGAAACAAACCTTAGAGATAGAACGTAGAACTAATGTATTGTGTCAAGTTTCAAGAAGCTAGCACAAACCGTGTTTGATTTACAGTTCGAACGCATCTGTCAATATAGTAGAAAACAGAGTGAAACCTAAAAATTCACACTTTTACTGCAAACGAATGCTTCAACCTAGGAGAACGAAACTTGGGCATCCAAGTTTGATTGGTGTACTGCTCATTACTTGAAAGTATCAAGAAGGTCGGAAGCAAAAATTTATGTTGAGATTTCAGGAGACTCTAGTGTTTTGGCAGCCTAACAACGCCTTTCATTGAATGTGTCATTCACCAGTCCCTGCTTTAGGATACATCAAGAGGAAACAAACCTTAGAGATAGAACGTAGAACTACATTATTGTTTCAAGTTTCAAAAAGCTAGCAAAAACCGTGTTTGATTTAGAGTTCCAACTGCATCTGTCAATATAGGAGAAAACAGATTGAAACCTAAAAATTCACACTGTTACTGCAAACGAATGCTTCAACCTAGGAGAACGAAACTTGGGCATCCAAGTTTGATTGTTGTACTGATCATTGCATGAAAGTATCATGAAGATTGGATGAAAAAATATATGTCGAGATTTCAGGAGACTCTAGTGTTTTGGAAGTTCGGCAACCCCTTTCAATATAAGTGTTATTTGCCAGTCCCTGCTTTAGGCAACATCAATAGGAATCAAACCTTAGAGATAGAACGTAGAACTAATGTATTGTGTCAAGTTTCAAGAAGCTAGCACAACCCGTGTTTGATTTAGAGTTCGAACGCAACTGTCAATATAGGAGACAACAGAGTGAAACCTAAAAATTCAAACTGTTACTGCAAACGAATGCTTCAACCTAGGAGAAGGAAAGTTGGGCATCCAAGATTGATTGGTGTACTGCTCATTACTTGAAAGTATCATGAAGGTCGGAAGCAAAAATTTATGTTGAGATTTCAGGAGACTCTAGTGATTTGGCAGCCTAACATCGCCTTTCATTGAATGTGTCATCCACCAGTATCTGCTTAAGGCTACATCAAGAGGAAACAAACCTTAGAGATAGAACGTAGAACTACTGTATTGTGTCAAGTTTCAAGAAGCTAGCACAAACCGTGTTTGATTTAGAGTTCTAACTGCATCTGTCAATATAGGAGAAAACAGAGTGAAACCTAAAAATTCAAACTGTTACTGCAAACGAATGCTTCAACGTAAAAGAATGAAACTTGAGCATCCAAGTGGGATTGGTGTACTGATCATTACGTGAAAGTATCATGAAGTTTGGATGAAAAAATATATGTTGAGATTTCAGGAGACTCTATTGGTTTGGAAGTTTGGCAACCCCTTTCAATATAAGTGTTATTCGCCAGTCCCTTCTTTAGGCAACATCAAGAGGAAACAAACCTTAGGGATAGAACTTAGAACTAATGTATTGTGTCAAGTTTCACAAAGCTAGCACAAACCGTGTTTGATTTACAGTTCGAACGCATCTGTCAATATAGTAGAAAACAGAGTGAAACCTAAAAATTCACACTGTTACTGCAAGCGAATGCTTCAACCTAGGAGAACGAAACTTGGGCATCCAAGTTTGATTGGTGTACTGCTCATTACTTGAAAGTATCAAGAAGGTCGGAAGCAAAAATTTATGTTGAGATTTCAGGAGACTCTAGTGTTTTGGCAGCCTAACAACGCCTTTCATTGAATGTGTCATCCACCAGTATCTGCTTAAGGCTACATCAAGAGGAAACAAACCTTAGAGATAGAACGTAGAACTACATTATTGTGTCAAGTTTCAAAAAGCTAGCAAAAACCGTGTTTGATTTAGAGTTCCAACTGCATCTGTCAATATAGGAGAAAACAGAGTGAAACCTAAAAATTCACACTCTTACTGCAAACGAATGCGTCAACCTAGGAGAACGAATCTTGGGCATCCAAGTTTGATTGGTGTACTGATCATTGCATGAAAGTATCATGAAGATTGGATGAAAAAATATATGTCGAGATTTCAGGAGACTATAGTGTTTTGGAAGTTTGGCAACCCCTTTCAATATAAGTGTTATTCGCCAGTCCCTGCTTTAGGCAACATCAAGAGGAAACAAACCTTAGAGATAGAACGTAGAATTAATGTATTGTGTCAAGTTTCAAGAAGCTAGCACAAACCGTGATTGATTTAGAGTTCGAACGGCATCTGTCAATATAGGAGAAAACAGAGTGAAACCCAAAAATTCAAACTGTTACTGCAAACGAAGGCTTCAACGTAAAAGAACGAAACTTGAGCATCCAAGTGGGATTGGTGTACTGATAATTACTTGAAAGTATCATGAAGATTGGATGAAAAAATATATGTTGAGATTTCAGGAGACTCTAGTGTTTTGGAAGTTTGGCAACCCCTTTCAATATAAGTGTTATTCACCAGTCCCTGCTTTAGGCAACATCAAGAGGAAACAAACCTTAGAGATAGAAAGTAGAACTAATGTATTGTGTCAAGTTTCAAAAAGCTAGCACAAACCGTGTTTGATTTAGAGTTCGAACGCATCTGTCAATATAGTAGAAAACAGAGTGAAACCTAAAAATTCACACTGTTACTGCAAACGAATGCTTCAACCTAGGAGAACGAAACTTGGGCATCCAAGTTTGATTGGTGTACTGCTCATTACTTGAAAGTATCATGAAGGTCGGAAGGAAAAATTTATGTTGAGATTTCCGGAGACTCTAGTGTTTTGGCAGCCTAACAACGCCTTTCATTGAATGTGACATTCACCAGTATCTGATTAAGGCTACATCAAGAGGAAACAAACCTTAGAGATAGAACGTAGAACTACTGTAATGTGTCAAGTTTCAAAAAGGTAGCACAAAACGTGATTGATTTAGAGTTCTAACTGCATCTGTCAATATAGGAGAAAACAGAGTGAAACCTAAAAATTCAAACTGTTACTGCAAACGAATGCTTCAACGTAAAAGAACGAAACTTGAGCATCCAAGTGGGAGTGGTGTACTGATCATTACTTGAAAGTATCATGAAGATTGGATGAAAATATATATGTTGAGATTTCAGGAGACTATAGTGTTTTGGAAGTTTGGCAACCCCTTTCAATGTAAGTGTTATTCGCCAGTCCCTGCATTAGGCAACATCAAAAGGAAACAAACCTTAAGATAGAACGTAGAACTAATGTATTGTGTCAAGTTTCATGAAGCTAGCACAAACCGTGTTTAATATAGAGTTCAAACTGCATCTGTCAATATTGGAGAAAACAGAGTGGAACCTAAAAATTCAAACTGTTTCTGCAAACGAATGCTTCAACGTAAAAGAACGAAACTCGGGCATCCAAGTTTGATTGGAGTACTGCTCATTACTTGAAAGTATTATGAAGTTCGGAAGCAAAAATTTATGTTGAGATTTCCGGAGACTCAAGTGTTTTGGCAGCCTAACATCGCCTTTCATTGAATTTGTCATTCACCATTATCTGCTTAAGGCTACATCAAGAGGAAACAAACCTTGGAGATAGAACGTAGAACTACTGTATTGTGTCAAGTTTCAAGAAGCTAGCACAAACCGTGTTTGATTTAGAGTTCTAACTGCATCTGTCAATATAGGAGAAAACAGAGTGAAACATAAAAATTCAAACTGTTACTGCAAACGAATGCTTCAACCTAGGAGAACGAAACTTGGGCATCCAAGTTTGATTGTTGTACTGATCATTGCATGAAAGTATCATGAAGATTGGATTAAGAAATATATGTCGAGATTTCAGGAGACTCTAGTGTTTTGGAAGTTCGGCAACCCCTTTCAATATAAGTGTTATTCGCCAGTCCCTGCTTTAGGCAACATCAAGAGGAAACAAACCTTAGAGATAGAACATAGAACTAATGTATTGTGTCAAGTTTCAAGAAGCTAGCACAAACCGTGGTTGATTTAGAGTTCGAACGCACCTGTCAATATAGGAGAAAACAGAGTGAAACCTAAAAATTCAAACTGTTACTGCAAACGAATGCTTCAACCTAGGAGAACGAAAGTTGGGCATTGAAAATTGATTGGTGTACTGCTCATTACTTGAAAGTATCATGAAGGTCGGAAGCAAAAATTTATGTTGAGATTTCAGGAGACTCTAGTGTTTTGGCAGCCTAACAACGCCTTTCATTGAATGTGTCATCCACCAGTATCTGCTTAAGGCTACACCAAGAGGAAACAAACCTTAGAGATAGAACGTAGAACTACTGTAATGTGTCAAGTTTCAAGAAGCTAGCACAAACCGTGTTTGATTTAGAGTTCTAACTGAATCTGTCAATATAGGAGAAAACAGTGAAACCTAAAAATTCACACTGTTACTGCAAACGAATGCTTCAACGTAAAAGAACGAAACTTGAGCATCCAAGTAGGATTGGTGTACTGATCATTACTTGAAAGTATTATGAAGATTGGATGAAAAAATATATGTTGAGATTTCAGGAGACCATAGTGTTTTGGAAGTTTGGCAACCCCTTTCAATATAAGTGTTATTCGCCAGTCCCTGCTTTAGGCAACATAAAGAGGAAAAAAACCTTAGAGATAGAACCTAGAACTAATGTATTGTGTCAAGTTTCAAGAAGCTAGCACAAACCGTGTTTGATTTAGATTTTGAACGGCATCTGTCAATTTAGGAGAAAACAGAGTGGAACCTAATAATTCAAACTGTTACTGCAAACGAATGCTTCAACCTAGGAGAACGAAAATAGGGCATCCAAGTTTGATTGGTGTACTGCTCATTACTTGAAAGTATCAAGAAGGTCGGAAGCAATAATTTATGTTTAGATTTCAGGAGACTCTAGTGTTTTGGCAGCCTAACAACGCCTTTCATTGAATGTGTCATTCACCAGTCCCTGCTTTAGGTACATCAAGAGGAAACAAACCTTAGAGATAGAACGTAGAACTAATGTATTGTGTCAAGTATCAAGAAGCTAGCACAAACCGTGTTTGATTTAGAGTTCCAACTGTATCTGTCAATATAGGAGAAAACAGAGTGAAACCTAAAAATTCACACTCTTACTGCAAACGAATGCGTCAACGTAAAAGAATGAAACTTGAGCATCTAAGTGGGATTGGTGTACTGATCATTACTTGAAAGTATCATGAAGATTGGATGAAAAAATATATGTTGAGATTACAGGAGACTATAGTGTTTTGGAAGTTTGGCAACCCCTTTGAAAATAAGTGTTTTTCGCCAGTACCTGCTTTAGGCTACATCAAGAGGAAACAAACCTTAGAGATAGAACGTAGAACTAATGTATTGTGTCAAGTTTCAAGAAGCTAGCACAAACCGTGATTGATTTAGAGTTCGAACGGCATCTGTCAATGTAGGAGAAAACAGAGTGAAACCTAAAAATTCAAACTGTTACTGCAAACGAATGCTTCAACGTAAAAGAACGAAACTTGAGCATCCAAGTGGGATTGGTGTACTGATAATTACTTGAAAGTATCATGAAGATTGGATGAAAAAATATATGTTGAGATTTCAGGAGACTCTAGTGTTTTGGAAGTTTGGCAACACCTTTCAATATAAGTGTTATTCGCCAGTCCCTGCTTTAGGCAACATCAAGAGGAAAAAAACCTTTGAGATAGAACGTAGAACTAATGTATTGTGTCAAGTTTCAAGAAGCTAGCACAATCCGCGTTTGACTTAGAGTTTGAACGCATCTGTCAATATAGTAGAAAACAGAGTGAAACCTAAAAATTCAAACTGTTACTGCAAGCGAATGCTTCAACCTAGGAGAACGAAATTTGGGCATCCAAGTTTGATTGGTGTACTGCTCATTACTTGAAAGTATCATGAAGTTCGGAAGCAAAAATTTATGTTGAGATTTCCGGAGACTCTAGTGTTTTGGCAGCCTAACAACGCCTTTCATTGAATGTGTCATTCACCAGTATCTGCTTAATGCTACATCAAGAGGAAACAAACCTTAGAGATAGAACGTAGAACTACTGTAATGTGTCAAGTTTCAAGAAGCTAGCACAAACCGTGTTTGATTTAGAGTTCGAACTGCATCTGTCAATATTGGAGAAAACAGAGTGAAACCTAAAAATTCAAACTGTTACTGCAAACGAATGTCAACGTAAAAGAACGAAAGTTGGGCATCCAAGTTTGATTGGTGTACTGCTCATTACTTGAAAGTATCATGAAGGTCGGAAGCAAAAATTTATGTTGAGATTTCAGGAGACTCTAGTGTTTTGGCAGCCTAACAACGCCTTTCATTGAATGTGTCATTCACCAGTATCTGCTTGAGGCTACATCAAGAGGATCAAACCTTAGAGATAGAACGCAGAACTACTGTATTGTGTCAAGTTTCAAGAAGCTAGCACAAACCGTGTTTGATTTAGAGTTCTAACTGCCTCTGTCAATATAGGAGAAAACAGAGTGAAACCTAAAAATTCACACTGTTACTGCAAACGAATGCTTCAACGTAAAAGAACGAAACTTGAGCATCCAAGTGGGATTGGTTTACTGATCATTACTTGAAAGTCTCATGAAGATTGGATGAAAAAATATATGTTGAGATTTCAGGAGACCCTAGTGTTTTGGAAGTTTGGCAACCCCTTTCAATATAAGTGTTATTCGCCAGTCCCTGCTTTAGGCAACATCAAGAGGAAACAAACCTTAGAGACAGAACGTAGAACTAATGTATTGTGTCAAGTTTCAAGAAGCTAGCACAAACCGTGTTTGATTTAGATTTCGAACGACATCTGTCAATTTAGGAGAATACAGAGTGAAACCTAAGAATTCAAACTGTTACTGCAAACGAATGCTTCAACGTAAAAAAATGAAACTTGAGCATCCAAGTGGGATTGGTGTACTGATCATTACATGAAAGTATCATGAAGATTGGATGAAAAAATATATGTTGAGAATTCAGGAGACTCTAGTGTTTTGGAAGTTTGACAACCCCTTTCAATATAAGTGTTTTTCGAAAGTCCCTGCTTTAGGCTACATCAAGTGGAAACAAACCTTAGAGATAGAATGTAGAACTAAAGTATTGTGTCAAGTTTCAAGAAGCTAGCACAAACCGTGTTTGATTTAGAATTCGAACGCCTCTGTCAATATAGTAGAAAACAGAGTGAAACCTAAAAATTCAAACTGTTACTGCAAACGAATGCTTCAAACTAGGAGAACGAAAGATGGCCATCCAAGATTTATTGGTGTATTGCTCATTACTTGAAAGTATCATGACGGTCGGAAGCAAAAATTTATGTTGAGATTTCAGGAGACTCTAGTGTTTTGGCAGCCTAACAACGCCTTTCATTGAATGTTTCATTCACCAGTATCTGCTAGAGGCTACATCAAGAGGAAACAAACATTAGAGATAGAACGTAGAACTACTGTATTGTGTCAAGTGTCAAGAAGCTAGCACAAACCGTGTTTGATTTAGAGTTCTAACTGCATCTGTCAATATAGGAGAAAATAGAGTGAAACCTAAAAATTCACAATGTTACTGCAAACGAATGCTTCAACGTAAAAGAATGAAACTTGAGCATCCAAGTGGGATTGGTGTACTGATCATTACTTGAAAGTATCATGAATATTGGATGAAAAAATATATGTTGAGATTTCAGGAGACTCTAGTGTTTTGAAAGTTTGGCAACCCCTTTCCATATAAGTGTTATTCACCAGTCCCTGCTTTAGGCTACATCAAGAAAAAACAAACATTAAAGATAGAACGTAGAACTAATGTATTGTGTCAAGTTTCAAGAAGGTAGCACAAACCGTGTTTGATATAGAGTTCGAACGCATCTGTCAATATAGTAGAAAAAAGAGTGGAACCTAAAAATTTAAACTGTTACTGCAAACGAATGCTTCAACCTAGGAGAACGAAACTTGGGCATCCACGTTTGATTGGTGTACTGCTCATTACTTGAAAGTATCAAGAAGGTCGGAAGCAAAAATTTATGTTGAGATTTCAGGAGACTCTCGTTTTTTGGCAGCCTAACAACGCCTTTCATTGAATGTGTCATTCACCAGTATCTGCTTAAGGCTACATCAAGAGGAAACAAAGCTTAGAGATAGAACGTAGAACTACTGTATTGTGTCAATTTTCAAAAAGCTAGCACAAACCGTGTTTGATTTAGAGTTCTAACTGCATCTGTCAATATAGGAGAAAACATTGAGAAACTTAAGAATTCAAACTGTTACTGCAATCAAATGCTTCAACGTAAAAGAACGAAACTTGAGCCTCCAAGTGGAATTGGTGTACTGATCATTACTTGAAAGTATCATGAAGATTGGATGAAAAAATATATGTTGAGATTTCAGGAGACTCTCGTGTTTTGGCAGCCTAACAACGCCTTTCATTGAATGTGTCATTCACCAGTATCTGCTTAAGGCTACATCAAGGGGAAACAAACCTTAGAGATAGAACGTAGAACTACTGTATTGTGTCAAGTTTCAAGAAGCTAGCACAAACCGTGTTTGATTTAGAGTTCTAACTGCATCTGTCAATATAGGAGAAAACAGAGTGAAACCTAAAAATTCAAACTGTTACTGCAAACGAATACTCCAATGTAAAAGAACGAAACTTGAGCATCCAAGTGGGATTGGTGTACTGATCATTACTTGAAAGTATCATGAAGATTGGATGAAAAAATATATGTTGAGATTTCAGGAGACTCTAGTGTTTTGGAAGTTTGGCAACCCCTTTCAATATAAGTGTTATTCACCAGTCCCTGCTTTAGGCTACATCAAGAGGAAACAAACCTTAGAGATAGAACGTAGAACTAATGTATTGTGTCAAGTTTCATGAAGCTAGCACAAACCGTGTTTGATATAGAGTTCGAACTGCATCTGTCAATATAGGAGAAAACAGAGTGGAACCTAAAAATTCAAACTGTTACTGCAAACGAATACTTCAACCTAGGAGAACGAAAGTTGGGCATCCAAGGTTGATTGGTGTACTGCTCATTACTTGAAAGTATCATGAAGGTCGGAGGCAAAAATTTATGTTGAGATTTCCGTAGACTCTAGTGTTTTGGCAGCCTAACAACGCATTTCATTGAATGTGTCATTCACCAGTATCTGCTTAAGGCTACATCAAGAGGAAACAAAGCTTAGAGATAGAACATAGAACTACATTATTGTGTCAAGTTTCAAGAAGCTAGCACAAACCGTGTTTGATTTAGAGTTCTAAATGCATCTGTCAATATATGAGATAACAGTGTGAAACCTAAAAATTCAAACTGTTACTGCAATCGAATGCTTCAAAGTTAAAAAACGAAACTTGAGCATCCAAGTGGGATTGGTGGACTGATCATTACTTGAAAGTATCATGAAGATTGGATGAAAAAATATATGTTGAGATTTCAGGAGACTCTAGTGTTTTGGAAGTTTGGCAACCCCTTTCAATATAAGTGTTATTCGCCAGTCCCTGCTTTAGGCAACATCAAGAGGAAACAAACCTTAGAGATAGAACGTAGAACTAATGTATTGTGTCAAGTTTCAAGAAGCTAGCACAAACCGTGTTTGATTTAGAGTTCGAACGCATCTGTCAATATAGTAGAAAACAGAGTGAAACCTAAAAATTCAAACTGTTACTGCAAACGAATGCTTCAACCTAGAAGAACGAATGTTGGGCATCCAAGTTTGATTGGTGTACTGCTCATTACTTGAAAGTATCATGAAAGTCGGAAGCAAAAATTTATGTTGAGATTTCAAGAGACTCTAGTGTTTTGGCAGCCTAACAACGCCTTTCATTGAATGTGTCATTCACCAGTATCTGCTTAAGGCTACATCAAGAGGAAACAAAGCTTAGAGTTAGAACGTAGAACTACTGTATTGTGTCAATTTTCAAGAAGCTAGCACAAACCGTGTTTGATTTAGAGTTCTAACTGCATCTGTCAATATAGGAGAAAACAGAGTGAAACCTAAAAATTCAAACTGTTACTGCAAACGAATGCTCCATCGTAAAAGAAAGAAACTTGAGCATCCAAGTGGGATTGGTGAACTGATCATTACTTGAAAGTATCATGAAGATTGGATGGAAAAATATATGTTGAGATTTCAGGAGACTCTAGTGTTTTGGAAGTTTGGCAACCCCTTTCAATATAAGTGTTATTCACCAGTCCCTGCTTTAGGCTACATCAAGAGGAAACAAACCTTAGAGATAGAACATAGAACTAATGTATTGTGTCAAGTTTCATGAAGCTAGCACAAACCGTGTTTGATATAGAGTTCGAACTGCATCTGTCAATATAGGAGAAAACAGAGTGGAACCTAAAAATTCAAACTGTTACCGCAAAAGAATGCTTCAACCTAGAAGAACGAAAAATGGGCATCCAAGTTTGATTGGTGTACTGCTCATTACTTGAAAGTATCATGAAGGTCGGAAGCAAAAATTTATGTTGAGATTTCAGGCGACTCTAGTGTTTTGGCAGGCTAACAACACCTTTCATTGAATGTGTCATTCACCAGTATCTGCTTAAGGCTACATCATGAGGAAACAAACCCTAGGGATAGAATGTAGAACTACTGTATTGTGTCAAGTTTCAAGAAGCTACAACAAACAGTGTTTGATTTAGAGTTCTAACTGCATCTGTCAATATAGGAGAAAACAGAGTGAAACCTAAAACTTCAAACTGTTACTGCAAACGAATGCTTCAAAGTTAAAGAACAAAACTTGAGCATCCACTTGGATTGGTGTACTTATCATTACTTGAAAGTATCATGAAGATTGGATGGAAAAATATATGTTGAGATTTCAGGAGACTCTAGTGTTTTGGAAGTTTGGCAACCCCTTTCAATATAAGTGTTATTCACCAGTCCCTGCTTTAGGCTACATCAAGAGCAAACAAACCTTAGAGATAGAACGTAGAACTAATGTATTGTGTCAAGTTTCATGAAGCTAGCACAAACCGTGTTTGATATAGAGTTCGAACTGCATCTGTCAATATAGGAGAAAACAGAGTGGAACCTAAAAATTCAAACTCTTACTGCAAACGAATGCTTCAACCTAAAAGAACAAACTTGGGCATCCAAGTTTGATTGGTGCACTGCTCATTACTTGAAAGTATCATGAAGGTCGGAAGCAAAAATTTATGTGGAGATTTCCGGAGACACTAGTGTTTGGGCAGGCCAACAACACGTTTCATTGAATGTGTCATTCACCAGTATCTGCTTAAGGCTACATCAAGAGGAAACAAACCTTAGAGATAGAATGTAGAACTACTGTATTGTGTCAAGTGTCAAGAAGCTAGCACAAACCGTGTTTGATTTAGAGTTCTAACTGCATCTGTCAATATAGGAGAAAACAGAGTGAAACCTAAAAATTCAAACTGTTACTGCAAACGAATGCTTCAAAGTTAAAGAACAAAACTTGAGCATCCAAGTGGATTGGTGTACTTATCATTACTTGAAAGTATCATGAAGATTGGATGGAAAAATATATGTTGAGATTTCAGGAGACTCTAGTGTTTTGGAAGTTTGGCAACCCCTTTCAATATAAGTGTTATTCACCAGTCCCTGCTTTAGGCTACATCAAGAGGAAACAAACGTTAGAGATAGAACCTAGAACTACTGTATTGTGTCAAGTTTCAAGAAGCTAGCACAAACCGTGTTTGATATAGAGTTCGAACTACATCTGTCAATATATGAGAAAACAGAGTGAAACCTAATAATTCAAACTGTTATTGTAAACGAATGCTTCAACCTAGGAGAACGAAAGTTGGGCATCCAAGTTTGATTGGTGTTCTGCTCATTCCTTGAAAGTATCATGGAAGTCAGAAGCAAAAATTTATGTTGAGATTTCAGGAGACTCTAGTGTTTTGGCAGCCTAACAACGCCTTTCATTGAACGTGTCATTCACCAGTATCTGCTTAAGGCTACACCAAGAGGAAACAAACGTTAGAGATAGAACGTAGAACTACATTATTGTGTCAAGTTTCAAGAAGCTAGCACAAACCGTGTTTGATTTAGAGATCTAACTGCATCTGTCAATATAGGAGAAAACATAGTGAAACCTAAAAATTCAAACTTTTAATGCAAACGAATGCTTCAACGTAAAAGAACCAAACTTGAGCATCCAAGTGGGATGGGTGTACTGATCATTACTTGAATGTATCATGAAGATTGGATGAAAAAATATAAGTTGAGATTTCAGGAGACTCTATTGTTTTGGAAGTTTGGCAACCCCTTTCAATATAAGTGTTATTCGCCAGTCCCTGCTTTAGACAACATCAAGAGGAAATAAACCTTAGAGATAGAACGTAGAACTAATGTATTGTGTCAAGTTTCAAGAAGCTAGCACAAACCGTGTTTGATTTAGAGTTCGAACGCATCTGTCAATATAGTAGAAAACAGAGTGAAACCTAAAAATTCAAACTGTTACTGCAAACGAATGCTTCAACCAAGGAGAACGAAAGTTGGGCATCCAAGTATGATTGGTGTACTGCTCATTACTTGAAAGTATCATGAAGGTCGGAAGGAAAAATTTATGTTGAGATTTCGGGAGACTCTAGTGTTTTGGCAGCCTAACAACGCCTTTCATTGATTGTGTATTCACCAGTATCTGCTTGAGGCTACATCAAGAGGAAACAAACCTTAGAGATAGAACGTAGAACTACTGTATTGTGTCAAGTTTCAAGAAGCTAGCACAAACCGTGTTTGATATAGAGTTCGAACTGCATCTGTCAATATAGTAGAAAACAGAGTGAAACCTAAAAATTCAAACTGTTTTTGCAAACGAATACTTCAAACTAGGAGAATGAAAGTTGGGCATCCAAGTTTGATTGGTGTACTGCTCATTACTTGAAAGTATCATGAAGGTCGGAAGCAAAAATTTATGTTGAGATTTCAGGAGACTCTAGTGTTTTGGCAGCCTAACAACGCCTTTCATTGAATGTGTCATTCACCAGTATCTGCTTAAGGCTACATCAAGATGAAACAAAGCTTAGAGATAGAACGTAGAACTACTGTATTTGGTCAAGTTTCAAGAAGCTAGCACAAATACTGTTTGATTTAGAGTTCTAACTGCATCTGTCAATATAAGAGAAAACAGAGTGAAACCTAAAAATTCAAACTGTTACTGCAAACGAATGCTTCAACGTAAAAGAACGAAACTTGAGCATCCAAGTGGGATTGCTGTACTGATCATTACTTGAAAGTATCATGAAGATTGGATGAAAAAATATAAGTTGAGATTTCAGGAGACTCTATTGTTTTGGAAGTTTGGCAACCCCTTTCAATATAAGTGTTATTCGCCAGTACCTGCTTTAGACAACATCAAGAGGAAATAAACCTTAGAGATAGAACGTAGAACTAATGTATTGTGTCAAGTTTCAAGAAGCTAGCACAAACCGTGTTTGATTTAGAGTTCGAACGCATCTGTCAATATAGTAGAAAACAGAGTGAAACCTAAAAAATCAAACTGTTACTGCAAACGAATGCTTCAACCTAGGAGAACGAAACTTGGGCATCTAAGTTTGATTGGTGTACTGCTCATTACTTGAAAGTATCATGAAAGTCGGAAGCAAAAATTTATGTTGAGATTTCGGGAGACTCTAGTGTTTTGGCAGCCTAACAACGCCTTTCATTGATTGTGTCATTCACCAGTATCTGCTTGAGGCTACATCAAGAGGAAACAAACCTTAGAGATAGAACGTAGAACTACTGTATTTTGTCAAGTTTCAAGAAGCTAGCACAAACCGTGTTGGATATAGAGTTCGAACTGCATCTGTCAATATACGAGAAAACAGAGTGAAACCTAAAAATTCAAACTGTTACTGCAAACGAATACTTCAAACTAGGAGAATGAAAGTTGGGCATCCAAGTTTGATTGGTGTACTGCTCATTACTTGAAAGTATCATGAAGGTCGGAAGCAAAAATTTATGTTGAGATTTCAGGAGACTGTAGTGTTTTGGCAGCCTAACAACGCCTTTCATTGAATGTGTCATTCACCAGTATCTGCTTAAGGCTACATAAAGAGGAATCAAACCTTAGAAATAGAACGTAGAACTACTGTATTGTGTCAAGTTTCAAGAAGCTAGCACATACCATGTTTGATTTAGAGTTCTAACTGCATCTGTCAATATAGGAGAAAACAGAGTGAAACCTAAAAATTCAAAATGTTACTGCAAACGAATGCTTCAACGTAAAAGAACGAAACTTGAGCATCCAAGTGGGATTGGTGTACTGATCATTACTTGAAAGTATCATGAAGATTGGATGAAAAAATATATGTTGAGATTTCAGGAGACTCTAGTGTTTTGGAAGTTTGGCAACTCCTTTCAGTATAAGTGTTATTCGCCAGTCCCTGCTTTAGGCTACATCAAGAGGACACAAACCTTAGAGATAGAACGTAGAACTAATGTATTGTGTCAAGTTTCAAGAAGCTAGCACAAACCGTGTTTGATATAGTTCGAACTGCATCTGTCAATATAGGAGAAAACAGAGTGAAACCTAAAAATTCAAACTGTTACTGCAAACGAATGCTTCAACCCTGGAGAACGAAACTTGGGCATCCAAGTTTGATTGGTGTACTGCTCATTACTTGAGAGTATCATGAAGGTCAGAAGCAAAAATTTATGTTGAGATTTCAGGAGACTCTTGTGTTTTGGCAGCCTAACAACGCCTTTCATTGAATGTGTCATTCAGCAGGATCTGCTTAAGGCTACATCAAGA